>NC_091285.1:725577914-725822914 GCF_032444005.1 Ranitomeya imitator | reverse complement strand
TAACCCTAACCCTAACCCTAACCCTAACCCTAACCCTAACCCTAACCCTAACCCTAACCCTAACCCTAACCCTAACCCTAACCCTAACCCTAACCCTAACCCTAACCCTAACCCTAACCCTAACCCTAACCCTAACCCTAACCCTAACCCTAACCCTAACCCTAACCCTAACCCTAACCCTAACCCTAACCCTAACCCTAACCCTAACCCTAACCCTAACCCTAACCCTAACCCTAACCCTAACCCTAACCCTAACCCTAACCCTAACCCTAACCCTAACCCTAACCCTAACCCTAACCCTAACCCTAACCCTAACCCTAACCCTAACCCTAACCCTAACCCTAACCCTAACCCTAACCCTAACCCTAACCCTAACCCTAACCCTAACCCTAACCCTAACCCTAACCCTAACCCTAACCCTAACCCTAACCCTAACCCTAACCCTAACCCTAACCCTAACCCTAACCCTAACCCTAACCCTAACCCTAACCCTAACCCTAACCCTAACCCTAACCCTAACCCTAACCCTAACCCTAACCCTAACCCTAACCCTAACCCTAACCCTAACCCTAACCCTAACCCTAACCCTAACCCTAACCCTAACCCTAACCCTAACCCTAACCCTAACCCTAACCCTAACCCTAACCCTAACCCTAACCCTAACCCTAACCCTAACCCTAACCCTAACCCTAACCCTAACCCTAACCCTAACCCTAACCCTAACCCTAACCCTAACCCTAACCCTAACCCTAACCCTAACCCTAACCCTAACCCTAACCCTAACCCTAACCCTAACCCTAACCCTAACCCTAACCCTAACCCTAACCCTAACCCTAACCCTAACCCTAACCCTAACCCTAACCCTAACCCTAACCCTAACCCTAACCCTAACCCTAACCCTAACCCTAACCCTAACCCTAACCCTAACCCTAACCCTAACCCTAACCCTAACCCTAACCCTAACCCTAACCCTAACCCTAACCCTAACCCTAACCCTAACCCTAACCCTAACCCTAACCCTAACCCTAACCCTAACCCTAACCCTAACCCTAACCCTAACCCTAACCCTAACCCTAACCCTAACCCTAACCCTAACCCTAACCCTAACCCTAACCCTAACCCTAACCCTAACCCTAACCCTAACCCTAACCCTAACCCTAACCCTAACCCTAACCCTAACCCTAACCCTAACCCTAACCCTAACCCTAACCCTAACCCTAACCCTAACCCTAACCCTAACCCTAACCCTAACCCTAACCCTAACCCTAACCCTAACCCTAACCCTAACCCTAACCCTAACCCTAACCCTAACCCTAACCCTAACCCTAACCCTAACCCTAACCCTAACCCTAACCCTAACCCTAACCCTAACCCTAACCCTAACCCTAACCCTAACCCTAACCCTAACCCTAACCCTAACCCTAACCCTAACCCTAACCCTAACCCTAACCCTAACCCTAACCCTAACCCTAACCCTAACCCTAACCCTAACCCTAACCCTAACCCTAACCCTAACCCTAACCCTAACCCTAACCCTAACCCTAACCCTAACCCTAACCCTAACCCTAACCCTAACCCTAACCCTAACCCTAACCCTAACCCTAACCCTAACCCTAACCCTAACCCTAACCCTAACCCTAACCCTAACCCTAACCCTAACCCTAACCCTAACCCTAACCCTAACCCTAACCCTAACCCTAACCCTAACCCTAACCCTAACCCTAACCCTAACCCTAACCCTAACCCTAACCCTAACCCTAACCCTAACCCTAACCCTAACCCTAACCCTAACCCTAACCCTAACCCTAACCCTAACCCTAACCCTAACCCTAACCCTAACCCTAACCCTAACCCTAACCCTAACCCTAACCCTAACCCTAACCCTAACCCTAACCCTAACCCTAACCCTAACCCTAACCCTAACCCTAACCCTAACCCTAACCCTAACCCTAACCCTAACCCTAACCCTAACCCTAACCCTAACCCTAACCCTAACCCTAACCCTAACCCTAACCCTAACCCTAACCCTAACCCTAACCCTAACCCTAACCCTAACCCTAACCCTAACCCTAACCCTAACCCTAACCCTAACCCTAACCCTAACCCTAACCCTAACCCTAACCCTAACCCTAACCCTAACCCTAACCCTAACCCTAACCCTAACCCTAACCCTAACCCTAACCCTAACCCTAACCCTAACCCTAACCCTAACCCTAACCCTAACCCTAACCCTAACCCTAACCCTAACCCTAACCCTAACCCTAACCCTAACCCTAACCCTAACCCTAACCCTAACCCTAACCCTAACCCTAACCCTAACCCTAACCCTAACCCTAACCCTAACCCTAACCCTAACCCTAACCCTAACCCTAACCCTAACCCTAACCCTAACCCTAACCCTAACCCTAACCCTAACCCTAACCCTAACCCTAACCCTAACCCTAACCCTAACCCTAACCCTAACCCTAACCCTAACCCTAACCCTAACCCTAACCCTAACCCTAACCCTAACCCTAACCCTAACCCTAACCCTAACCCTAACCCTAACCCTAACCCTAACCCTAACCCTAACCCTAACCCTAACCCTAACCCTAACCCTAACCCTAACCCTAACCCTAACCCTAACCCTAACCCTAACCCTAACCCTAACCCTAACCCTAACCCTAACCCTAACCCTAACCCTAACCCTAACCCTAACCCTAACCCTAACCCTAACCCTAACCCTAACCCTAACCCTAACCCTAACCCTAACCCTAACCCTAACCCTAACCCTAACCCTAACCCTAACCCTAACCCTAACCCTAACCCTAACCCTAACCCTAACCCTAACCCTAACCCTAACCCTAACCCTAACCCTAACCCTAACCCTAACCCTAACCCTAACCCTAACCCTAACCCTAACCCTAACCCTAACCCTAACCCTAACCCTAACCCTAACCCTAACCCTAACCCTAACCCTAACCCTAACCCTAACCCTAACCCTAACCCTAACCCTAACCCTAACCCTAACCCTAACCCTAACCCTAACCCTAACCCTAACCCTAACCCTAACCCTAACCCTAACCCTAACCCTAACCCTAACCCTAACCCTAACCCTAACCCTAACCCTAACCCTAACCCTAACCCTAACCCTAACCCTAACCCTAACCCTAACCCTAACCCTAACCCTAACCCTAACCCTAACCCTAACCCTAACCCTAACCCTAACCCTAACCCTAACCCTAACCCTAACCCTAACCCTAACCCTAACCCTAACCCTAACCCTAACCCTAACCCTAACCCTAACCCTAACCCTAACCCTAACCCTAACCCTAACCCTAACCCTAACCCTAACCCTAACCCTAACCCTAACCCTAACCCTAACCCTAACCCTAACCCTAACCCTAACCCTAACCCTAACCCTAACCCTAACCCTAACCCTAACCCTAACCCTAACCCTAACCCTAACCCTAACCCTAACCCTAACCCTAACCCTAACCCTAACCCTAACCCTAACCCTAACCCTAACCCTAACCCTAACCCTAACCCTAACCCTAACCCTAACCCTAACCCTAACCCTAACCCTAACCCTAACCCTAACCCTAACCCTAACCCTAACCCTAACCCTAACCCTAACCCTAACCCTAACCCTAACCCTAACCCTAACCCTAACCCTAACCCTAACCCTAACCCTAACCCTAACCCTAACCCTAACCCTAACCCTAACCCTAACCCTAACCCTAACCCTAACCCTAACCCTAACCCTAACCCTAACCCTAACCCTAACCCTAACCCTAACCCTAACCCTAACCCTAACCCTAACCCTAACCCTAACCCTAACCCTAACCCTAACCCTAACCCTAACCCTAACCCTAACCCTAACCCTAACCCTAACCCTAACCCTAACCCTAACCCTAACCCTAACCCTAACCCTAACCCTAACCCTAACCCTAACCCTAACCCTAACCCTAACCCTAACCCTAACCCTAACCCTAACCCTAACCCTAACCCTAACCCTAACCCTAACCCTAACCCTAACCCTAACCCTAACCCTAACCCTAACCCTAACCCTAACCCTAACCCTAACCCTAACCCTAACCCTAACCCTAACCCTAACCCTAACCCTAACCCTAACCCTAACCCTAACCCTAACCCTAACCCTAACCCTAACCCTAACCCTAACCCTAACCCTAACCCTAACCCTAACCCTAACCCTAACCCTAACCCTAACCCTAACCCTAACCCTAACCCTAACCCTAACCCTAACCCTAACCCTAACCCTAACCCTAACCCTAACCCTAACCCTAACCCTAACCCTAACCCTAACCCTAACCCTAACCCTAACCCTAACCCTAACCCTAACCCTAACCCTAACCCTAACCCTAACCCTAACCCTAACCCTAACCCTAACCCTAACCCTAACCCTAACCCTAACCCTAACCCTAACCCTAACCCTAACCCTAACCCTAACCCTAACCCTAACCCTAACCCTAACCCTAACCCTAACCCTAACCCTAACCCTAACCCTAACCCTAACCCTAACCCTAACCCTAACCCTAACCCTAACCCTAACCCTAACCCTAACCCTAACCCTAACCCTAACCCTAACCCTAACCCTAACCCTAACCCTAACCCTAACCCTAACCCTAACCCTAACCCTAACCCTAACCCTAACCCTAACCCTAACCCTAACCCTAACCCTAACCCTAACCCTAACCCTAACCCTAACCCTAACCCTAACCCTAACCCTAACCCTAACCCTAACCCTAACCCTAACCCTAACCCTAACCCTAACCCTAACCCTAACCCTAACCCTAACCCTAACCCTAACCCTAACCCTAACCCTAACCCTAACCCTAACCCTAACCCTAACCCTAACCCTAACCCTAACCCTAACCCTAACCCTAACCCTAACCCTAACCCTAACCCTAACCCTAACCCTAACCCTAACCCTAACCCTAACCCTAACCCTAACCCTAACCCTAACCCTAACCCTAACCCTAACCCTAACCCTAACCCTAACCCTAACCCTAACCCTAACCCTAACCCTAACCCTAACCCTAACCCTAACCCTAACCCTAACCCTAACCCTAACCCTAACCCTAACCCTAACCCTAACCCTAACCCTAACCCTAACCCTAACCCTAACCCTAACCCTAACCCTAACCCTAACCCTAACCCTAACCCTAACCCTAACCCTAACCCTAACCCTAACCCTAACCCTAACCCTAACCCTAACCCTAACCCTAACCCTAACCCTAACCCTAACCCCTAACCCTAACCCTAACCCTAACCCTAACCCTAACCCTAACCCTAACCCCTAACCCTAACCCTAACCCTAACCCTAACCCTAACCCTAACCCTAACCCTAACCCCTAACCCTAACCCTAACCCTAACCCTAACCCTAACCCTAACCCTAACCCTAACCCTAAAACCCTAACCCTAACCCTAACCCTAACCCTAAAACCCGGGGGTGGCGTTTTTAAGACACTTCTCTAACCCTAACCCCAGGGGTCATTAAGACACTTGGAGACCAGGGTTGGTTCGGCAAGTTACTTGGGAAAGGGGGAAAACGCAAACTCCTGGGATTAGGTTTAGGCTGCAACTCCAATGGTTAGGGTTAGAGTAGAGAACAGGGGAGGGATAGCACGTTCGATCGCATTAAGACACTTGGAGACCAGGGTTGGTTCGGCAAGTTACTTGGGAAAGGGGGAAAACGCAAACTCCTGGGATTAGGTTTAGGCTGCAACTCCAATGGTTAGGGTTAGAGTAGAGAACAGGGGAGGGATAGCACGTTCGATCGCATTAAGACACTTGGGGAACCGGGAAAACGCATTAAGACACTTGGGGAACCGGGAAAACGCATTAAGACACTTGGGGAACCAGGAAAACGCATTAAGACACTTGGGGAACCGGGAAAACGCATTAAGACACTTGGGGAACCGGGAAAACGCATTAAGACACTTGGGGAACCGGGAAAACGCATTAAGACACTTGGGGAACCGGGAAAACGCATTAAGACACTTGGGGAACTGGGAAAACGCATTAAGACAGTTGTCGAACCCTAACCCTAACCCTAACCCTAACCCTAACCCTAACCCTAACCCTAACCCGGGGGTGGCGTTTTTAAGACACTTCTCTAACCCTAACCCCAGGGGTCATTAAGACACTTGGAGACCAGGGTTGGTTCGGCAAGTTACTTGGGAAAGGGGGAAAACGCAAACTCCTGGGATTAGGTTTAGGCTGCAACTCCAATGGTTAGGGTTAGAGTAGAGAACAGGGGAGGGATAGCACGTTCGATCGCATTAAGACACTTGGGGAACCGGGAAAACGCATTAAGACACTTGGGGAACCGGGAAAACGCATTAAGACACTTGGGGAACCGGGAAAACGCATTAAGACACTTGGGGAACCAAGAAAACGCATTAAGACACTTGGGGAACCGGGAAAACGCATTAAGACACTTGGGGAACCGGGAAAACGCATTAAGACACTTGGGGAACCGGGAAAACGCATTAAGACACTTGGGGAACCAGGAAAACGCATTAAGACACTTGGGGAACTGGGAAAACGCATTAAGACAGTTGTCGAACCCTAACCCTAACCCGAACCCGAACCCTAACCCTAACCCTAACCCTAACCCTAACCCTAACCCTAACCCGGGGGTGGCGTTTTTAAGACACTTCTCTAACCCTAACCCCAGGGGTCATTAAGACACTTGGAGACCAGGGTTGGTTCGGCAAGTTACTTGGGAAAGGGGGAAAACGCAAACTCCTGGGATTAGGTTTAGGCTGCAACTCCAATGGTTAGGGTTAGAGTAGAGAACAGGGGAGGGATAGCACGTTCGATCGCATTAAGACACTTGGGGAACCGGGAAAACGCATTAAGACACTTGGGGAACCGGGAAAACGCATTAAGACACTTGGGGAACCGGGAAAACGCATTAAGACACTTGGGGAACCAAGAAAACGCATTAAGACACTTGGGGAACCGGGAAAACGCATTAAGACACTTGGGGAACCGGGAAAACGCATTAAGACACTTGGGGAACCGGGAAAACGCATTAAGACACTTGGGGAACCAGGAAAACGCATTAAGACACTTGGGGAACTGGGAAAACGCATTAAGACAGTTGTCGAACCCTAACCCTAACCCTAACCCTAACCCTAACCCTAACCCTAACCCTAACCCTAACCCCTAACCCTAACCCTAACCCTAACCCTAACCCTAACCCTAACCCTAACCCTAACCCTAACCCTAACCCCTAACCCTAACCCTAACCCTAACCCTAACCCTAACCCTAACCCTAACCCTAACCCTAACCCTAACCCTAAAACCCTAACCCTAACCCTAACCCTAACCCTAAAACCCGGGGGTGGCGTTTTTAAGACACTTCTCTAACCCTAACCCCAGGGGTCATTAAGACACTTGGAGACCAGGGTTGGTTCGGCAAGTTACTTGGGAAAGGGGGAAAACGCAAACTCCTGGGATTAGGTTTAGGCTGCAACTCCAATGGTTAGGGTTAGAGTAGAGAACAGGGGAGGGATAGCACGTTCGATCGCATTAAGACACTTGGAGACCAGGGTTGGTTCGGCAAGTTACTTGGGAAAGGGGGAAAACGCAAACTCCTGGGATTAGGTTTAGGCTGCAACTCCAATGGTTAGGGTTAGAGTAGAGAACAGGGGAGGGATAGCACGTTCGATCGCATTAAGACACTTGGGGAACCGGGAAAACGCATTAAGACACTTGGGGAACCGGGAAAACGCATTAAGACACTTGGGGAACCAGGAAAACGCATTAAGACACTTGGGGAACCGGGAAAACGCATGAAGACACTTGGGGAACCGGGAAAACGCATTAAGACACTTGGGGAACCGGGAAAACGCATTAAGACACTTGGGGAACCGGGAAAACGCATTAAGACACTTGGGGAACTGGGAAAACGCATTAAGACAGTTGTCGAACCCTAACCCTAACCCTAACCCTAACCCTAACCCGGGGGTGGCGTTTTTAAGACACTTCTCTAACCCTAACCCCAGGGGTCATTAAGACACTTGGAGACCAGGGTTGGTTCGGCAAGTTACTTGGGAAAGGGGGAAAACGCAAACTCCTGGGATTAGGTTTAGGCTGCAACTCCAATGGTTAGGGTTAGAGTAGAGAACAGGGGAGGGATAGCACGTTCGATCGCATTAAGACACTTGGAGACCAGGGTTGGTTCGGCAAGTTACTTGGGAAAGGGGGAAAACGCAAACTCCTGGGATTAGGTTTAGGCTGCAACTCCAATGGTTAGGGTTAGAGTAGAGAACAGGGGAGGGATAGCATTAAGACACTTGGGGAACCGGGAAAACGCATTAAGACACTTGGGGAACCGGGAAAACGCATTAAGACACTTGGGGAACCAGGAAAACGCATTAAGACACTTGGGGAACCGGGAAAACGCATTAAGACACTTGGGGAACCGGGAAAACGCATTAAGACACTTGGGGAACCGGGAAAACGCATTAAGACACTTGGGGAACCGGGAAAACGCATTAAGACACTTGGGGAACTGGGAAAACGCATTAAGACAGTTGTCGAACCCTAACCCTAACCCTAACCCTAACCCTAACCCTAACCCGGGGGTGGCGTTTTTAAGACACTTCTCTAACCCTAACCCCAGGGGTCATTAAGACACTTGGAGACCAGGGTTGGTTCGGCAAGTTACTTGGGAAAGGGGGAAAACGCAAACTCCTGGGATTAGGTTTAGGCTGCAACTCCAATGGTTAGGGTTAGAGTAGAGAACAGGGGAGGGATAGCACGTTCGATCGCATTAAGACACTTGGAGACCAGGGTTGGTTCGGCAAGTTACTTGGGAAAGGGGGAAAACGCAAACTCCTGGGATTAGGTTTAGGCTGCAACTCCAATGGTTAGGGTTAGAGTAGAGAACAGGGGAGGGATAGCACGTTCGATCGCATTAAGACACTTGGGGAACCGGGAAAACGCATTAAGACACTTGGGGAACCGGGAAAACGCATTAAGACACTTGGGGAACCAGGAAAACGCATTAAGACACTTGGGGAACCGGGAAAACGCATTAAGACACTTGGGGAACCGGGAAAACGCATTAAGACACTTGGGGAACCGGGAAAACGCATTAAGACACTTGGGGAACCGGGAAAACGCATTAAGACACTTGGGGAACTGGGAAAACGCATTAAGACAGTTGTCGAACCCTAACCCTAACCCTAACCCTAACCCTAACCCTAACCCTAACCCTAACCCGGGGGTGGCGTTTTTAAGACACTTCTCTAACCCTAACCCCAGGGGTCATTAAGACACTTGGAGACCAGGGTTGGTTCGGCAAGTTACTTGGGAAAGGGGGAAAACGCAAACTCCTGGGATTAGGTTTAGGCTGCAACTCCAATGGTTAGGGTTAGAGTAGAGAACAGGGGAGGGATAGCACGTTCGATCGCATTAAGACACTTGGGGAACCGGGAAAACGCATTAAGACACTTGGGGAACCGGGAAAACGCATTAAGACACTTGGGGAACCGGGAAAACGCATTAAGACACTTGGGGAACCAAGAAAACGCATTAAGACACTTGGGGAACCGGGAAAACGCATTAAGACACTTGGGGAACCGGGAAAACGCATTAAGACACTTGGGGAACCGGGAAAACGCATTAAGACACTTGGGGAACCAGGAAAACGCATTAAGACACTTGGGGAACTGGGAAAACGCATTAAGACAGTTGTCGAACCCTAACCCTAACCCGAACCCGAACCCTAACCCTAACCCTAACCCTAACCCTAACCCTAACCCTAACCCGGGGGTGGCGTTTTTAAGACACTTCTCTAACCCTAACCCCAGGGGTCATTAAGACACTTGGAGACCAGGGTTGGTTCGGCAAGTTACTTGGGAAAGGGGGAAAACGCAAACTCCTGGGATTAGGTTTAGGCTGCAACTCCAATGGTTAGGGTTAGAGTAGAGAACAGGGGAGGGATAGCACGTTCGATCGCATTAAGACACTTGGGGAATAGGGAAAACGCATTAAGACACTTGGGGAACCGGGAAAACGCATTAAGACACTTGGGGAACCGGGAAAACGCATTAAGACACTTGGGGAACCAAGAAAACGCATTAAGACACTTGGGGAACCGGGAAAACGCATTAAGACACTTGGGGAACCGGGAAAACGCATTAAGACACTTGGGGAACCGGGAAAACGCATTAAGACACTTGGGGAACCAGGAAAACGCATTAAGACACTTGGGGAACTGGGAAAACGCATTAAGACAGTTGTCGAACCCTAACCCTAACCCGAACCCGAACCCGAACCCTAACCCTAACCCTAACCCTAACCCTAACCCTAACCCTGGGGTGGCGTTTTTAAGACACTTCTCTAACCCTAACCCCAGGGGTCATTAAGACACTTGGAGACCAGGGTTGGTTCGGCAAGTTACTTGGGAAAGGGGGAAAACGCAAACTCCTGGGATTAGGTTTAGGCTGCAACTCCAATGGTTAGGGTTAGAGTAGAGAACAGGGGAGGGATAGCACGTTCGATCGCATTAAGACACTTGGGGAACCGGGAAAACGCATTAAGACACTTGGAGAACCGGGAAAACGCATTAAGACACTTGGGGAACCGGGAAAACGCATTAAGACACTTGGGGAACCAAGAAAACGCATTAAGACACTTGGGGAACCGGGAAAACGCATTAAGACACTTGGGGAACCGGGAAAACGCATTAAGACACTTGGGGAACCGGGAAAACGCATTAAGACACTTGGGGAACCAGGAAAACGCATTAAGACACTTGGGGAACTGGGAAAACGCATTAAGACAGTTGTCGAACCCTAACCCTAACCCGAACCCGAACCCGAACCCGAACCCTAACCCTAACCCTAACCCTAACCCTAACCCTAACCCAGGGGTGGCGTTTTTAAGACACTTCTCTAACCCTAACCCCAGGGGTCATTAAGACACTTGGAGACCAGGGTTGGTTCGGCAAGTTACTTGGGAAAGGGGGAAAACGCAAACTCCTGGGATTAGGTTTAGGCTGCAACTCCAATGGTTAGGGTTAGAGTAGAGAACAGGGGAGGGATAGCACGTTCGATCGCATTAAGACACTTGGGGAACCGGGAAAACGCATTAAGACACTTGGGGAACCGGGAAAACGCATTAAGACACTTGGGGAACCGGGAAAACGCATTAAGACACTTGGGGAACCAAGAAAACGCATTAAGACACTTGGGGAACCGGGAAAACGCATTAAGACACTTGGGGAACCGGGAAAACGCATTAAGACACTTGGGGAACCGGGAAAACGCATTAAGACACTTGGGGAACCAGGAAAACGCATTAAGACACTTGGGGAACTGGGAAAACGCATTAAGACAGTTGTCGAACCCTAACCCTAACCCGAACCCGAACCCGAACCCTAACCCTAACCCTAACCCTAACCCTAACCCTAACCCGGGGGTGGCGTTTTTAAGACACTTCTCTAACCCTAACCCCAGGGGTCATTAAGACACTTGGAGACCAGGGTTGGTTCGGCAAGTTACTTGGGAAAGGGGGAAAACGCAAACTCCTGGGATTAGGTTTAGGCTGCAACTCCAATGGTTAGGGTTAGAGTAGAGAACAGGGGAGGGATAGCACGTTCGATCGCATTAAGACACTTGGGGAACCGGGAAAACGCATTAAGACACTTGGGGAACCGGGAAAACGCATTAAGACACTTGGGGAACCGGGAAAACGCATTAAGACACTTGGGGAACCAAGAAAACGCATTAAGACACTTGGGGAACCGGGAAAACGCATTAAGACACTTGGGGAACCGGGAAAACGCATTAAGACACTTGGGGAAGCGGGAAAACGCATTAAGACACTTGGGGAACCAGGAAAACGCATTAAGACACTTGGGGAACTGGGAAAACGCATTAAGACAGTTGTCGAACCCTAACCCTAACCCGAACCCTAACCCTAACCCTAACCCTAACCCTAACCCTAACCCTAACCCTAACCCTAACCCGGGGGTGGCGTTTTTAAGACACTTCTCTAACCCTAACCCCAGGGGTCATTAAGACACTTGGAGACCAGGGTTGGTTCGGCAAGTTACTTGGGAAAGGGGGAAAACGCAAACTCCTGGGATTAGGTTTAGGCTGCAACTCCAATGGTTAGGGTTAGAGTAGAGAACAGGGGAGGGATAGCACGTTCGATCGCATTAAGACACTTGGGGAACCGGGAAAACGCATTAAGACACTTGGGGAACCGGGAAAACGCATTAAGACACTTGGGGAACCGGGAAAACGCATTAAGACACTTGGGGAACCAAGAAAACGCATTAAGACACTTGGGGAACCGGGAAAACGCATTAAGACACTTGGGGAACCGGGAAAACGCATTAAGACACTTGGGGAACCGGGAAAACGCATTAAGACACTTGGGGAACCAGGAAAACGCATTAAGACACTTGGGGAACTGGGAAAACGCATTAAGACAGTTGTCGAACCCTAACCCTAACCCGAACCCGAACCCGAACCCTAACCCTAACCCTAACCCTAACCCTAACCCTAACCCTAACCCTAACCCGGGGGTGGCGTTTTTAAGACACTTCTCTAACCCTAACCCCAGGGGTCATTAAGACACTTGGAGACCAGGGTTGGTTCGGCAAGTTACTTGGGAAAGGGGGAAAACGCAAACTCCTGGGATTAGGTTTAGGCTGCAACTCCAATGGTTAGGGTTAGAGTAGAGAACAGGGGAGGGATAGCACGTTCGATCGCATTAAGACACTTGGGGAACCGGGAAAACGCATTAAGACACTTGGGGAACCGGGAAAACGCATTAAGACACTTGGGGAACCGGGAAAACGCATTAAGACACTTGGGGAACCAGGAAAACGCATTAAGACACTTGGGGAACCGGGAAAACGCATTAAGACACTTGGGGAACCGGGAAAACGCATTAAGACACTTGGGGAACCAGGAAAACGCATTAAGACACTTGGGGAACTGGGAAAACGCATTAAGACAGTTGTCGAACCCTAACCCTAACCCTAACCCTAACCCTAACCCTAACCCGGGGGTGGCGTTTTTAAGACACTTCTCTAACCCTAACCCCAGGGGTCATTAAGACACTTGGAGACCAGGGTTGGTTCGGCAAGTTACTTGGGAAAGGGGGAAAACGCAAACTCCTGGGATTAGGTTTAGGCTGCAACTCCAATGGTTAGGGTTAGAGTAGAGAACAGGGGAGGGATAGCACGTTCGATCGCATTAAGACACTTGGGGAACCGGGAAAACGCATTAAGACACTTGGGGAACCGGGAAAACGCATTAAGACACTTGGGGAACCGGGAAAACGCATTAAGACACTTGGGGAACCAGGAAAACGCATTAAGACACTTGGGGAACCGGGAAAACGCATTAAGACACTTGGGGAACCGGGAAAACGCATTAAGACACTTGGGGAACCAGGAAAACGCATTAAGACACTTGGGGAACTGGGAAAACGCATTAAGACAGTTGTCGAACCCTAACCCTAACCCTAACCCTAACCCTAACCCTAACCCGGGGGTGGCGTTTTTAAGACACTTCTCTAACCCTAACCCCAGGGGTCATTAAGACACTTGGAGACCAGGGTTGGTTCGGCAAGTTACTTGGGAAAGGGGGAAAACGCAAACTCCTGGGATTAGGTTTAGGCTGCAACTCCAATGGTTAGGGTTAGAGTAGAGAACAGGGGAGGGATAGCACGTTCGATCGCATTAAGACACTTGGGGAACCGGGAAAACGCATTAAGACACTTGGGGAACCGGGAAAACGCATTAAGACACTTGGGGAACCGGGAAAACGCATTAAGACACTTGGGGAACCAGGAAAACGCATTAAGACACTTGGGGAACCGGGAAAACGCATTAAGACACTTGGGGAACCGGGAAAACGCATTAAGACACTTGGGGAACCAGGAAAACGCATTAAGACACTTGGGGAACTGGGAAAACGCATTAAGACAGTTGTCGAACCCTAACCCTAACCCTAACCCTAACCCTAACCCTAACCCGGGGGTGGCGTTTTTAAGACACTTCTCTAACCCTAACCCCAGGGGTCATTAAGACACTTGGAGACCAGGGTTGGTTCGGCAAGTTACTTGGGAAAGGGGGAAAACGCAAACTCCTGGGATTAGGTTTAGGCTGCAACTCCAATGGTTAGGGTTAGAGTAGAGAACAGGGGAGGGATAGCACGTTCGATCGCATTAAGACACTTGGGGAACCGGGAAAACGCATTAAGACACTTGGGGAACCGGGAAAACGCATTAAGACACTTGGGGAACCGGGAAAACGCATTAAGACACTTGGGGAACCAGGAAAACGCATTAAGACACTTGGGGAACTGGGAAAACGCATTAAGACACTTGGGGAACCGGGAAAACGCATTAAGACACTTGGGGAACCAGGAAAACGCATTAAGACACTTGGGGAACTGGGAAAACGCATTAAGACAGTTGTCGAACCCTAACCCTAACCCTAACCCTAACCCGGGGGTGGCGTTTTTAAGACACTTCTCTAACCCTAACCCCAGGGGTCATTAAGACACTTGGAGACCAGGGTTGGTTCGGCAAGTTACTTGGGAAAGGGGGAAAACGCAAACTCCTGGGATTAGGTTTAGGCTGCAACTCCAATGGTTAGGGTTAGAGTAGAGAACAGGGGAGGGATAGCACGTTCGATCGCATTAAGACACTTGGGGAACCGGGAAAACGCATTAAGACACTTGGGGAACCGGGAAAACGCATTAAGACACTTGGGGAACCGGGAAAACGCATTAAGACACTTGGGGAACCAGGAAAACGCATTAAGACACTTGGGGAACCGGGAAAACGCATTAAGACACTTGGGGAACCGGGAAAACGCATTAAGACACTTGGGGAACCAGGAAAACGCATTAAGACACTTGGGGAACTGGGAAAACGCATTAAGACAGTTGTCGAACCCTAACCCTAACCCTAACCCTAACCCTAACCCTAACCCGGGGGTGGCGTTTTTAAGACACTTCTCTAACCCTAACCCCAGGGGTCATTAAGACACTTGGAGACCAGGGTTGGTTCGGCAAGTTACTTGGGAAAGGGGGAAAACGCAAACTCCTGGGATTAGGTTTAGGCTGCAACTCCAATGGTTAGGGTTAGAGTAGAGAACAGGGGAGGGATAGCACGTTCGATCGCATTAAGACACTTGGGGAACCGGGAAAACGCATTAAGACACTTGGGGAACCGGGAAAACGCATTAAGACACTTGGGGAACCGGGAAAACGCATTAAGACACTTGGGGAACCAGGAAAACGCATTAAGACACTTGGGGAACCGGGAAAACGCATTAAGACACTTGGGGAACCGGGAAAACGCATTAAGACACTTGGGGAACCAGGAAAACGCATTAAGACACTTGGGGAACTGGGAAAACGCATTAAGACAGTTGTCGAACCCTAACCCTAACCCTAACCCTAACCCTAACCCGGGGGTGGCGTTTTTAAGACACTTCTCTAACCCTAACCCCAGGGGTCATTAAGACACTTGGAGACCAGGGTTGGTTCGGCAAGTTACTTGGGAAAGGGGGAAAACGCAAACTCCTGGGATTAGGTTTAGGCTGCAACTCCAATGGTTAGGGTTAGAGTAGAGAACAGGGGAGGGATAGCACGTTCGATCGCATTAAGACACTTGGGGAACCGGGAAAACGCATTAAGACACTTGGGGAACCGGGAAAACGCATTAAGACACTTGGGGAACCGGGAAAACGCATTAAGACACTTGGGGAACCAGGAAAACGCATTAAGACACTTGGGGAACCGGGAAAACGCATTAAGACACTTGGGGAACCGGGAAAACGCATTAAGACACTTGGGGAACCAGGAAAACGCATTAAGACACTTGGGGAACTGGGAAAACGCATTAAGACAGTTGTCGAACCCTAACCCTAACCCTAACCCTAACCCTAACCCTAACCCTAACCCGGGGGTGGTGTTTTTAAGACACTTCTCTAACCCTAACCCCAGGGGTCATTAAGACACTTGGAGACCAGGGTTGGTTCGGCAAGTTACTTGGGAAAGGGGGAAAACGCAAACTCCTGGGATTAGGTTTAGGCTGCAACTCCAATGGTTAGGGTTAGAGTAGAGAACAGGGGAGGGATAGCACGTTCGATCGCATTAAGACACTTGGGGAACCGGGAAAACGCATTAAGACACTTGGGGAACCGGGAAAACGCATTAAGACACTTGGGGAACCGGGAAAACGCATTAAGACACTTGGGGAACCAGGAAAACGCATTAAGACACTTGGGGAACCGGGAAAACGCATTAAGACACTTGGGGAACCGGGAAAACGCATTAAGACACTTGGGGAACCAGGAAAACGCATTAAGACACTTGGGGAACTGGGAAAACGCATTAAGACAGTTGTCGAACCCTAACCCTAACCCTAACCCTAACCCTAACCCTAACCCTAACCCTAACCCGGGGGTGGCGTTTTTAAGACACTTCTCTAACCCTAACCCCAGGGGTCATTAAGACACTTGGAGACCAGGGTTGGTTCGGCAAGTTACTTGGGAAAGGGGGAAAACGCAAACTCCTGGGATTAGGTTTAGGCTGCAACTCCAATGGTTAGGGTTAGAGTAGAGAACAGGGGAGGGATAGCACGTTCGATCGCATTAAGACACTTGGGGAACCGGGAAAACGCATTAAGACACTTGGGGAACCGGGAAAACGCATTAAGACACTTGGGGAACCGGGAAAACGCATTAAGACACTTGGGGAACCAGGAAAACGCATTAAGACACTTGGGGAACCGGGAAAACGCATTAAGACACTTGGGGAACCGGGAAAACGCATTAAGACACTTGGGGAACCGGGAAAACGCATTAAGACACTTGGGGAACCAGGAAAACGCATTAAGACACTTGGGGAACTGGGAAAACGCATTAAGACAGTTGTCGAACCCTAACCCTAACCCTAACCCTAACCCTAACCCGAACCCGAACCCGAACCCTAACCCTAACCCTAACCCTAACCCTAACCCTAACCCTAACCCGGGGGTGGCGTTTTTAAGACACTTCTCTAACCCTAACCCCAGGGGTCATTAAGACACTTGGAGACCAGGGTTGGTTCGGCAAGTTACTTGGGAAAGGGGGAAAACGCAAACTCCTGGGATTGGGTTTAGGCTGCAACTCCAATGGTTAGGGTTAGAGTAGAGAACAGGGGAGGGATAGCACGTTCGATCGCATTAAGACACTTGGGGAACCGGGAAAACGCATTAAGACACTTGGGGAACCGGGAAAACGCATTAAGACACTTGGGGAACCGGGAAAACGCATTAAGACACTTGGGGAACCAGGAAAACGCATTAAGACACTTGGGGAACCGGGAAAACGCATTAAGACACTTGGGGAACCGGGAAAACGCATTAAGACACTTGGGGAACCAGGAAAACGCATTAAGACACTTGGGGAACTGGGAAAACGCATTAAGACAGTTGTCGAACCCTAACCCTAACCCTAACCCTAACCATAACCCTAACCCGGGGGTGGCGTTTTTAAGACACTTCTCTAACCCTAACCCCAGGGGTCATTAAGACACTTGGAGACCAGGGTTGGTTCGGCAAGTTACTTGGGAAAGGGGGAAAACGCAAACTCCTGGGATTAGGTTTAGGCTGCAACTCCAATGGTTAGGGTTAGAGTAGAGAACAGGGGAGGGATAGCACGTTCGATCGCATTAAGACACTTGGGGAACCGGGAAAACGCATTAAGACACTTGGGGAACCGGGAAAACGCATTAAGACACTTGGGGAACCGGGAAAACGCATTAAGACACTTGGGGAACCAGGAAAACGCATTAAGACACTTGGGGAACCGGGAAAACGCATTAAGACACTTGGGGAACCGGGAAAACGCATTAAGACACTTGGGGAACCAGGAAAACGCATTAAGACACTTGGGGAACTGGGAAAACGCATTAAGACAGTTGTCGAACCCTAACCCTAACCCTAACCCTAACCCTAACCCGGGGGTGGCGTTTTTAAGACACTTCTCTAACCCTAACCCCAGGGGTCATTAAGACACTTGGAGACCAGGGTTGGTTCGGCAAGTTACTTGGGAAAGGGGGAAAACGCAAACTCCTGGGATTAGGTTTAGGCTGCAACTCCAATGGTTAGGGTTAGAGTAGAGAACAGGGGAAGGATAGCACGTTCGATCGCATTAAGACACTTGGGGAACCGGGAAAACGCATTAAGACACTTGGGGAACCGGGAAAACGCATTAAGACACTTGGGGAACCGGGAAAACGCATTAAGACACTTGGGGAACCAGGAAAACGCATTAAGACACTTGGGGAACCGGGAAAACGCATTAAGACACTTGGGGAACCGGGAAAACGCATTAAGACACTTGGGGAACCAGGAAAACGCATTAAGACACTTGGGGAACTGGGAAAACGCATTAAGACAGTTGTCGAACCCTAACCCTAACCCTAACCCTAACCCTAACCCGGGGGTGGCGTTTTTAAGACACTTCTCTAACCCTAACCCCAGGGGTCATTAAGACACTTGGAGACCAGGGTTGGTTCGGCAAGTTACTTGGGAAAGGGGGAAAACGCAAACTCCTGGGATTAGGTTTAGGCTGCAACTCCAATGGTTAGGGTTAGAGTAGAGAACAGGGGAGGGATAGCACGTTCGATCGCATTAAGACACTTGGGGAACCGGGAAAACGCATTAAGACACTTGGGGAACCGGGAAAACGCATTAAGACACTTGGGGAACCGGGAAAACGCATTAAGACACTTGGGGAACCAGGAAAACGCATTAAGACACTTGGGGAACCGGGAAAACGCATTAAGACACTTGGGGAACCGGGAAAACGCATTAAGACACTTGGGGAACCAGGAAAACGCATTAAGACACTTGGGGAACTGGGAAAACGCATTAAGACAGTTGTCGAACCCTAACCCTAACCCTAACCCTAACCCTAACCCTAACCCTAACCCGGGGGTGGCGTTTTTAAGACACTTCTCTAACCCTAACCCCAGGGGTCATTAAGACACTTGGAGACCAGGGTTGGTTCGGCAAGTTACTTGGGAAAGGGGGAAAACGCAAACTCCTGGGATTAGGTTTAGGCTGCAACTCCAATGGTTAGGGTTAGAGTAGAGAACAGGGGAGGGATAGCACGTTCGATCGCATTAAGACACTTGGGGAACCGGGAAAACGCATTAAGACACTTGGGGAACCGGGAAAACGCATTAAGACACTTGGGGAACCGGGAAAACGCATTAAGACACTTGGGGAACCAGGAAAACGCATTAAGACACTTGGGGAACCGGGAAAACGCATTAAGACACTTGGGGAACCGGGAAAACGCATTAAGACACTTGGGGAACCAGGAAAACGCATTAAGACACTTGGGGAACTGGGAAAACGCATTAAGACAGTTGTCGAACCCTAACCCTAACCCTAACCCTAACCCTAACCCTAACCCTAACCCGGGGGTGGCGTTTTTAAGACACTTCTCTAACCCTAACCCCAGGGGTCATTAAGACACTTGGAGACCAGGGTTGGTTCGGCAAGTTACTTGGGAAAGGGGGAAAACGCAAACTCCTGGGATTAGGTTTAGGCTGCAACTCCAATGGTTAGGGTTAGAGTAGAGAACAGGGGAGGGATAGCACGTTCGATCGCATTAAGACACTTGGGGAACCGGGAAAACGCATTAAGACACTTGGGGAACCGGGAAAATGCATTAAGACACTTGGGGAACCGGGAAAACGCATTAAGACACTTGGGGAACCAGGAAAACGCATTAAGACACTTGGGGAACCGGGAAAACGCATTAAGACACTTGGGGAACCGGGAAAACGCATTAAGACACTTGGGGAACCGGGAAAACGCATTAAGACACTTGGGGAACCAGGAAAACGCATTAAGACACTTGGGGAACTGGGAAAACGCATTAAGACAGTTGTCGAACCCTAACCCTAACCCTAACCCGAACCCGAACCCGAACCCGAACCCTAACCCTAACCCTAACCCTAACCCTAACCCTAACCCGGGGGTGGCGTTTTTAAGACACTTCTCTAACCCTAACCCCAGGGGTCATTAAGACACTTGGAGACCAGGGTTGGTTCGGCAAGTTACTTGGGAAAGGGGGAAAACGCAAACTCCTGGGATTAGGTTTAGGCTGCAACTCCAATGGTTAGGGTTAGAGTAGAGAACAGGGGAGGGATAGCACGTTCGATCGCATTAAGACACTTGGGGAACCGGGAAAACGCATTAAGACACTTGGGGAACCGTGAAAACGCATTAAGACACTTGGGGAACCGGGAAAACGCATTAAGACACTTGGGGAACCAGGAAAACGCATTAAGACACTTGGGGAACCGGGAAAACGCATTAAGACACTTGGGGAACCGGGAAAACGCATTAAGACACTTGGGGAACCAGGAAAACGCATTAAGACACTTGGGGAACTGGGAAAACGCATTAAGACAGTTGTCGAACCCTAACCCTAACCCTAACCCTAACCCTAACCCTAACCCTAACCCTAACCCGGGGGTGGCGTTTTTAAGACACTTCTCTAACCCTAACCCCAGGGGTCATTAAGACACTTGGAGACCAGGGTTGGTTCGGCAAGTTACTTGGGAAAGGGGGAAAACGCAAACTCCTGGGATTAGGTTTAGGCTGCAACTCCAATGGTTAGGGTTAGAGTAGAGAACAGGGGAGGGATAGCACGTTCGATCGCATTAAGACACTTGGGGAACCGGGAAAACGCATTAAGACACTTGGGGAACCGGGAAAACGCATTAAGACACTTGGGGAACCGGGAAAACGCATTAAGACACTTGGGGAACCAGGAAAACGCATTAAGACACTTGGGGAACCGGGAAAACGCATTAAGACACTTGGGGAACCGGGAAAACGCATTAAGACACTTGGGGAACCAGGAAAACGCATTAAGACACTTGGGGAACTGGGAAAACGCATTAAGACAGTTGTCGAACCCTAACCCTAACCCTAACCCTAACCCTAACCCTAACCCTAACCCGGGGGTGGCGTTTTTAAGACACTTCTCTAACCCTAACCCCAGGGGTCATTAAGACACTTGGAGACCAGGGTTGGTTCGGCAAGTTACTTGGGAAAGGGGGAAAACGCAAACTCCTGGGATTAGGTTTAGGCTGCAACTCCAATGGTTAGGGTTAGAGTAGAGAACAGGGGAGGGATAGCACGTTCGATCGCATTAAGACACTTGGAGACCAGGGTTGGTTCGGCAAGTTACTTGGGAAAGGGGGAAAACGCAAACTCCTGGGATTAGGTTTAGGCTGCAACTCCAATGGTTAGGGTTAGAGTAGAGAACAGGGGAGGGATAGCACGTTCGATCGCATTAAGACACTTGGGGAACCGGGAAAACGCATTAAGACACTTGGGGAACCGGGAAAACGCATTAAGACACTTGGGGAACCGGGAAAACGCATTAAGACACTTGGGGAACCGGGAAAACGCATTAAGACACTTGGGGAACCGGGAAAACGCATTAAGACACTTGGGGAACCGGGAAAACGCATTAAGACACTTGGGGAACCGGGAAAACGCATTAAGACACTTGGGGAACCGGGAAAACGCATTAAGACACTTGGGGAACCGGGAAAACGCATTAAGACACTTGGGGAACTGGGAAAACGCATTAAGACACTTGTCGAACCCTAACCCTAACCCTAACCCTAACCCTAACCCTAACCCGGGGGTGGCGTTTTTAAGACACTTCTCTAACCCTAACCCCAGGGGTCATTAAGACACTTGGAGACCAGGGTTGGTTCGGCAAGTTACTTGGGAAAGGGGGAAAACGCAAACTCCTGGGATTAGGTTTAGGCTGCAACTCCAATGGTTAGGGTTAGAGTAGAGAACAGGGGAGGGATAGCACGTTCGATCGCATTAAGACACTTGGAGACCAGGGTTGGTTCGGCAAGTTACTTGGGAAAGGGGGAAAACGCAAACTCCTGGGATTAGGTTTAGGCTGCAACTCCAATGGTTAGGGTTAGAGTAGAGAACAGGGGAGGGATAGCACGTTCGATCGCATTAAGACACTTGGGGAACCGGGAAAACGCATTAAGACACTTGGGGAACCGGGAAAACGCATTAAGACACTTGGGGAACCGGGAAAACGCATTAAGACACTTGGGGAACCGGGAAAACGCATTAAGACACTTGGGGAACTGGGAAAACGCATTAAGACACTTGGGGAACCGGGAAAACGCATTAAGACACTTGGGGAACTGGGAAAACGCATTAAGACACTTGGGGAACCGGGAAAACGCATTAAGACACTTGGGGAACTGGGAAAACGCATTAAGACACTTGTCGAACCCTAACCCTAACCCTAACCCTAACCCTAACCCTAACCCCAACCCTAACCCTAACCCTAAACCCTAACCCTAAACCCTAACCCTAAACCCTAACCCTAACCCTAACCCTAACCCCTAACCCTAAACCCTAACCCTAAACCCTAACCCTAACCCTAACCCTAACCCCTAACCCTAACCCTGGGGTGGCGTTTTTAAGACACTTCTCTAACCCTAACCCCAGGGGTCATTAAGTTACTTGGAGACCAGGGTTGGTTCGGCAAGTTACTTGGGAAAGGGGGAAAACGCAAACTCCTGGGATTAGGTTTAGGCTGCAACTCCAATGGTTAGGGTTAGAGTAGAGAACAGGGGAGGGATAGCACGTTCGATCGCATTAAGACACTTGGAGACCAGGGTTGGTTCGGCAAGTTACTTGGGAAAGGGGGAAAACGCAAACTCCTGGGATTAGGTTTAGGCTGCAACTCCAATGGTTAGGGTTAGAGTAGAGAACAGGGGAGGGATAGCACGTTCGATCGCATTAAGACACTTGGGGAACCGGGAAAACACATTAAGACACTTGGGGAACCGGGAAAACGCATTAAGACACTTGGGGAACCGGGAAAACGCATTAAGACACTTGGGGAACCGGGAAAACGCATTAAGACACTTGGGGAACCTTAGGGATTCAAGCTTCAGGAGGCTAATTTGCATATTCGAGGTGCCTTCTGGGAGAAGCGAAGTCTCCCTAAGCTAGAAGATCGTTGGGTACAGCCGGGACCAGCTGCTTGGAAAGCATCACCAAACCAGGGATTCAAGCTTCAGGAGGCTAATTTGCATATTCCAGGTGCCTTCTAGGAAAAGCGAAGAGTCTCCCTAAGCTAGAAGATCGTTGGGTACAGCCTTACGGCGCGCAAATTTTTGCCTGTAGGACATTATTGCAAGAGAGCTTGGCTGAGTACATTACACAAGAAGGAAAACACACAGCAAGTCAGCAGGATCTAGGAGCAACATGGCAGATGTGACAACCTACATGGTGAGCTGCAGCATGTGCTACATGTTCACAGATCGACCAGAAGAAGAATCCAATTTCACCTGTCAGAAGTGTAGACTAGTGGCCCTTTTAGAAGAAAAGGTGCGGGGTCTGGAAGAAAGAATAGCAACTTTGAAACTCATCAAAGAGAATGAAGACTTTCTAGACAGAACAGAAGCATCTCTACTGGTCACAGAAGGTGCAAAAAGTGTCAGAGAACCTCCAAAAGCAGATGAGTGGAAGCATGTGACCAAAAGAAGCAAGAAGACCATGGAGAAATCACCAACCACACAACTGAAGAACCGATATCAAATCTTTGTAGAGGATGAAGATGGCACACCTAAGGATGAAGCAATACCAGCAAGCAAAAAAGAAAAGGGCACACAGCAACAAGTGACAGCAAAAAGTACAGCCAAGAAGCAACGAAGAGTGGTGGTGGTGGGAGACTCACTACTGAGAGGCACAGAAGCAGCCATCTGCAGACCGGACATAACTGCAAGAGAAGTATGCTGCCTTCCAGGTGCGATGATCAAGGATGTGACCGATAGGATACCAAAGCTCTTCAGCTCCAAGGACGTCCACCCATTTCTTCTGATACATGTTGGCACCAATGACACGGCAAGGAAGGACCTACCGACAATCTGCAAGGACTTTGAAGAGTTGGGGAAGAAAGTAAAGGAACTGGATGCACAGGTAGTTTTTTCTTCTATCCTTCCAGTAGACGGGCATGGCACCAGGAGATGGAACAGGATCCTTGATGCAAACAACTGGCTAACACGATGGTGCAGACAACAAGGATTCGGATTCCTGGACCACGGTGTGAATTACTTGTATGATGGACTCCTCGCCAGAGACGGACTACACCTCAACAAACCAGGGAAACACACATTCGCCAGAAGACTCGCTACACTCATCAGGAGGGCGTTAAACTAGAAGAAGAGGGGACGGGAAGAAAAACATTAGACTTGAACAAAGACGACCCAGGAAAACATACTCAGAAGGGAGGTAAGAACATTTCTAAAACAATCCACAGTGAGGAGATTGGAACAAAACAAAATCCTCTAAACTGCATGCTCGCAAACGCCAGAAGCCTGACAAACAAGATGGAAGAACTAGAAGCAGAAATATCTACAGGTAACTTTGACATAGTGGGAATAACCGAGACATGGTTAGATGAAAGCTATGACTGGGCAGTTAACTTACAGGGTTACAGTCTGTTTAGAAAGGATCGTAAAAATCGGAGAGGAGGAGGGGTTTGTCTCTATGTAAAGTCTTGTCTAAAGTCCACTTTAAGGGAGGATATTAGCGAAGGGAATGAGGATGTCGAGTCCATATGGGTTGAAATTCATGGAGGGAAAAATGGTAACAAAATTCTCATTGGGGTCTGTTACAAACCCCCAAATATAACAGAAACCATGGAAAGTCTACTTCTAAAGCAGATAGATGAAGCTGCAACCCATAATGAGGTCCTGGTTATGGGGGACTTTAACTACCCGGATATTAACTGGGAAACAGAAACCTGTGAAACCCATAAAGGCAACAGGTTTCTGCTAATAACCAAGAAAAATTATCTTTCACAATTGGTGCAGAATCCAACCAGAGGAGCAGCACTTTTAGACCTAATACTATCTAATAGACCTGACAGAATAACAAATCTGCAGGTGGTCGGGCATCTAGGAAATAGCGACCACAATATTGTGCAGTTTCACCTGTCTTTCACTAGGGGGACTTGTCAGGGAGTCACAAAAACACTGAACTTTAGGAAGGCAAAGTTTGACCAGCTTAGAGATGCCCTTAATCTGGTAGACTGGGACAATATCCTCAGAAATAAGAATACAGATAATAAATGGGAAATGTTTAAGAACATCCTAAATAGGCAGTGTAAGCGGTTTATACCTTGTGGGAATAAAAGGACTAGAAATAGGAAAAACCCAATGTGGCTAAACAAAGAAGTAAGACAGGCAATTAACAGTAAAAAGAAAGCATTTGCACTACTAAAGCAGGATGGCACCATTGAAGCTCTAAAAAACTATAGGGAGAAAAATACTTTATCTAAAAAATTAATTAAAGCTGCCAAAAAGGAAACAGAGAAGCACATTGCTAAGGAGAGTAAAACTAATCCCAAACTGTTCTTCAACTATATCAATAGTAAAAGAATAAAAACTGAAAATGTAGGCCCCTTAAAAAATAGTGAGGAAAGAATGGTTGTAGATGACGAGGAAAAAGCTAACATATTAAACACCTTCTTCTCCACGGTATTCACGGTGGAAAATGAAATGCTAGGTGAAATCCCAAGAAACAATGAAAACCCTATATTAAGGGTCACCAATCTAACCCAAGAAGAGGTGCGAAACCGGCTAAATAAGATTAAAATAGATAAATCTCCGGGTCCGGATGGCATACACCCACGAGTACTAAGAGAACTAAGTAATGTAATAGATAAACCATTATTTCTTATTTTTAGTGACTCTATAGCGACAGGGTCTGTTCCGCAGGACTGGCGCATAGCAAATGTGGTGCCAATATTCAAAAAGGGCTGTAAAAGTGAACCTGGAAATTATAGGCCAGTAAGTCTAACCTCTATTGTTGGTAAAATATTTGAAGGGTTTCTGAGGGATGTTATTCTGGATTATCTCAATGAGAATAACTGTTTAACTCCATATCAGCATGGGTTTATGAGAAATCGCTCCTGTCAAACCAATCTAATCAGTTTTTATGAAGAGGTAAGCTATAGGCTGGACCACGGTGAGTCATTGGACGTGGTATATCTCGATTTTTCCAAAGCGTTTGATACCGTGCCGCACAAGAGGTTGGTACACAAAATGAGAATGCTTGGTCTGGGGGAAAATGTGTGTAAATGGGTTAGTAACTGGCTTAGTGATAGAAAGCAGAGGGTGGTTATAAATGGTATAGTCTCTAACTGGGTCGCTGTGACCAGTGGGGTACCGCAGGGGTCAGTATTGGGACCTGTTCTCTTCAACATATTCATTAATGATCTGGTAGAAGGTTTACACAGTAAAATATCGATATTTGCAGATGATACAAAAGTATGTAAAGCAGTTAATACAAGAGAAGATAGTATTCTGCTACAGATGGATCTGGATAAGTTGGAAACTTGGGCTGAAAGGTGGCAGATGAGGTTTAACAATGATAAATGTAAGGTTATACACATGGGAAGAGGGAATCAATATCACCATTACACACTGAACGGGAAACCACTGGGTAAATCTGACAGGGAGAAGGACTTGGGGATCCTAGTTAATGATAAACTTACCTGGAGCAGCCAGTGCCAGGCAGCAGCTGCCAAGGCAAACAGGATCATGGGGTGCATTAAAAGAGGTCTGGATACACATGATGAGAGCATTATACTGCCTCTGTACAAATCCCTAGTTAGACCGCACATGGAGTACTGTGTCCAGTTTTGGGCACCGGTGCTCAGGAAGGATATAATGGAACTAGAGAGAGTACAAAGGAGGGCAACAAAATTAATAAAGGGGATGGGAGAACTACAATACCCAGATAGATTAGCGAAATTAGGATTATTTAGTCTAGAAAAAAGACGACTGAGGGGCGATCTAATAACCATGTATAAGTATATAAGGGGACAATACAAATATCTCGCTGAGGATCTGTTTATACCAAGGAAGGTGACGGGCACAAGGGGGCATTCTTTGCGTCTGGAGGAGAGAAGGTTTTTCCACCAACATAGAAGAGGATTCTTTACTGTTAGGGCAGTGAGAATCTGGAATTGCTTGCCTGAGGAGGTGGTGATGGCGAACTCAGTCGAGGGGTTCAAGAGAGGCCTGGATGTCTTCCTGGAGCAGAACAATATTGTATCATACAATTATTAGGTTCTGTAGAAGGACGTAGATCTGGGGATTTATTATGATGGAATATAGGCTGAACTGGATGGACAAATGTCTTTTTTCGGCCTTACTAACTATGTTACTATGTATTAAGTTACTTGGAGACCAGGGTTGGTTCGGCAAGTTACTTGGGAAAGGGGGAAAACGCAAACTCCTGGGATTAGGTTTAGGCTGCAGCTCCAATGGTTAGGGTTAGAGTAGAGAACAGGGGAGGGATAGCACGTTCGATCGCATTAAGTTACTTGGAGACCAGGGTTGGTTCGGCAAGTTACTTGGGAAAGGGGGAAAACGCAAACTCCTGGGATTAGGTTTAGGCTGCAACTCCAATGGTTAGGGTTAGAGTAGAGAACAGGGGAGGGATAGCACGTTCGATCGCATTAAGTTACTTGGAGACCAGGGTTGGTTCAGCAAGTTACTTGGGAAAGGGGGAAAACGTTCGATCGGTCGCATTAAGTTACTTGCAGACCAGGGTTGGTTCGGCAAGTTACTTGGGAAAGGGGGAAAACGTTCGATCGGTCGCATTAAGTTACTTGGAGACCGGGATTGGCGTCATGTTCCCCTAACCCTAACCCTAACCCGGGGGTGGCGTTTTTAAGATTCTCCTCTAACCCTAACCCCAGGGGTCATTAAGTTACTTGGAGACCAGGGTTGGTTCGGCAAGTTACTTGGGAAATGGGGAAAACGCAAACTCCTGTCGAACCCTAACCCTAACCCTAACCCTAACCCTAACCCTAACCCGGGGGTGGCGTTTTTAAGACACTTCTCTAACCCTAACCCAAGGGGTCATTAAGACACTTGGAGACCAGGGTTGGTTCGGCAAGTTACTTGGGAAAGGGGGAAAACGCAAACTCCTGGGATTAGGTTTAGGCTGCAACTCCAATGGTTAGGGTTAGAGTAGAGAACAGGGGAGGGATAGCACGTTCGATCGCATTAAGACACTTGGGGAACCGGGAAAACGCATTAAGACACTTGGGGAACCGGGAAAACGCATTAAGACACTTGGGGAACCGGGAAAACGCATTAAGACACTTGGGGAACCAGGAAAACGCATTAAGACACTTGGGGAACCGGGAAAACGCATTAAGACACTTGGGGAACCGGGAAAACGCATTAAGACACTTGGGGAACCGGGAAAACGCATTAAGACACTTGGGGAACCAGGAAAATGCATTAAGACACTTGGGGAACTGGGAAAACGCATTAAGACAGTTGTCGAACCCTAACCCTAACCCTAACCCTAACCCTAACCCGAACCCGAACCCGAACCCTATCCCTAACCCTAACCCTAACCCTAACCCGGGGGTGGCGTTTTTAAGACACTTCTCTAACCCTAACCCCAGGGGTCATTAAGACACTTGGAGACCAGGGTTGGTTCGGCAAGTTACTTGGGAAAGGGGGAAAACGCAAACTCCTGGGATTAGGTTTAGGCTGCAACTCCAATGGTTAGGGTTAGAGTAGAGAACAGGGGAGGGATAGCACGTTCGATCGCATTAAGACACTTGGGGAACCGGGAAAACGCATTAAGACACTTGGGGAACCGGGAAAACGCATTAAGACACTTGGGGAACCGGGAAAACGCATTAAGACACTTGGGGAACCAGGAAAACGCATTAAGACACTTGGGGAACCGGGAAAACGCATTAAGACACTTGGGGAACCGGGAAAACGCATTAAGACACTTGGGGAACCGGGAAAACGCATTAAGACACTTGGGGAACCAGGAAAATGCATTAAGACACTTGGGGAACTGGGAAAACGCATTAAGACAGTTGTCGAACCCTAACCCTAACCCTAACCCTAACCCTAACCCGAACCCGAACCCGAACCCTAACCCTAACCCTAACCCTAACCCTAACCCGGGGGTGGCGTTTTTAAGACACTTCTCTAACCCTAACCCCAGGGGTCATTAAGACACTTGGAGACCAGGGTTGGTTCGGCAAGTTACTTGGGAAAGGGGGAAAACGCAAACTCCTGGGATTAGGTTTAGGCTGCAACTCCAATGGTTAGGGTTAGAGTAGAGAACAGGGGAGGGATAGCACGTTCGATCGCATTAAGACACTTGGGGAACCGGGAAAACGCATTAAGACACTTGGGGAACCGGGAAAACGCATTAAGACACTTGGGGAACCGGGAAAACGCATTAAGACTAGTGTTGAGCATTCCGATACCGCAAGTATCGGGTATCGGCCGATACTTGCGGTATCGGAATTCCGATACCGAGATCCGATATTTTTGTGATATCGGGTATCGGTATCGGAAGTGTAAAATAAAGAATTAAAATAAAAAATATTGTTATATTCACCTCTCCGGCGGCCCCTGGACATCAGCGGGAGGATCCGGCGTCCGGCACGGCTTCTTTCTTCAAAATGCGCGCCTTCAGGACCTGTGGAATGACGTCCCGGCTTCTGATTGGTCGCGTGCCGCCCATGTGACCGCCACGCGACCAATCAGAAGCCGCGACGTCATTCCTCAGCTAAAGTCCTAGAATGAGCGCCTTCTAGGACCTGAGGAATGACGTCGCGGCTTCTGATTGGTCGCGTGGCGGTCACATGGGCGGCACGCGACCAATCAGAAGCCGGGACGTCATTCCACAGGTCCTGAAGGCGCGCATTTTGAAGAAAGAAGCCGTGCCGGACGCCGGATCCTCCCGCTGATGTCCAGGGGCCGCCGGAGAGGTGAATATAACAATATTTTTTATTTTAATTCTTTATTTTACACTTTAATATGGATCCCAGGGCCTGAAGGAGAGTTTCCTCTCCTTCAGACCCTGGGATCCATGAGGATACATTCCGATACTTGATGTCCCATTGACTTGTATTGGTATCGGATATCGGTATCGGCGATATCCGATATTTTTCGGGTATCGGCCGATACTATCCGATACCGATACTTTCAAGTATCAGACGGTATCGCTCAACACTAATTAAGACACTTGGGGAACCAGGAAAACGCATTAAGACACTTGGGGAACCGGGAAAACGCATTAAGACACTTGGGGAACCGGGAAAACGCATTAAGACACTTGGGGAACCAGGAAAACGCATTAAGACACTTGGGGAACTGGGAAAACGCATTAAGACAGTTGTCGAACCCTAACCCTAACCCTAACCCTAACCCTAACCCGGGGGTGGCGTTTTTAAGACACTTCTCTAACCCTAACCCCAGGGGTCATTAAGACACTTGGAGACCAGGGTTGGTTCGGCAAGTTACTTGGGAAAGGGGGAAAACGCAAACTCCTGGGATTAGGTTTAGGCTGCAACTCCAATGGTTAGGGTTAGAGTAGAGAACAGGGGAGGGATAGCACGTTCGATCGCATTAAGACACTTGGGGAACCGGGAAAACGCATTAAGACACTTGGGGAACCGGGAAAACGCATTAAGACACTTGGGGAACCGGGAAAACGCATTAAGACACTTGGGGAACCAGGAAAACGCATTAAGACACTTGGGGAACCGGGAAAACGCATTAAGACACTTGGGGAACCGGGAAAACGCATTAAGACACTTGGGGAACCAGGAAAACGCATTAAGACACTTGGGGAACTGGGAAAACGCATTAAGACAGTTGTCGAACCCTAACCCTAACCCTAACCCTAACCCTAACCCGGGGGTGGCGTTTTTAAGACACTTCTCTAACCCTAACCCCAGGGGTCATTAAGACACTTGGAGACCAGGGTTGGTTCGGCAAGTTACTTGGGAAAGGGGGAAAACGCAAACTCCTGGGATTAGGTTTAGGCTGCAACTCCAATGGTTAGGGTTAGAGTAGAGAACAGGGGAGGGATAGCACGTTCGATCGCATTAAGACACTTGGGGAACCGGGAAAACGCATTAAGACACTTGGGGAACCGGGAAAACGCATTAAGACACTTGGGGAACCGGGAAAACGCATTAAGACACTTGGGGAACCAGGAAAACGCATTAAGACACTTGGGGAACCGGGAAAACGCATTAAGACACTTGGGGAACCGGGAAAACGCATTAAGACACTTGGGGAACCAGGAAAACGCATTAAGACACTTGGGGAACTGGGAAAACGCATTAAGACAGTTGTCGAACCCTAACCCTAACCCTAACCCTAACCCTAACCCGGGGGTGGCGTTTTTAAGACACTTCTCTAACCCTAACCCCAGGGGTCATTAAGACACTTGGAGACCAGGGTTGGTTCGGCAAGTTACTTGGGAAAGGGGGAAAACGCAAACTCCTGGGATTAGGTTTAGGCTGCAACTCCAATGGTTAGGGTTAGAGTAGAGAACAGGGGAGGGATAGCACGTTCGATCGCATTAAGACACTTGGGGAACCGGGAAAACGCATTAAGACACTTGGGGAACCAGGAAAACGCATTAAGACACTTGGGGAACCGGGAAAACGCATTAAGACACTTGGGGAACCAGGAAAACGCATTAAGACACTTGGGGAACCGGGAAAACGCATTAAGACACTTGGGGAACCGGGAAAACGCATTAAGACACTTGGGGAACCAGGAAAACGCATTAAGACACTTGGGGAACTGGGAAAACGCATTAAGACAGTTGTCGAACCCTAACCCTAACCCTAACCCTAACCCTAACCCTAACCCCTAACCCCTAACCCTAACCCTAACCCTAACCCTAACCCTAACCCGGGGGTGGCGTTTTTAAGACACTTCTCTAACCCTAACCCCAGGGGTCATTAAGACACTTGGAGACCAGGGTTGGTTCGGCAAGTTACTTGGGAAAGGGGGAAAACGCAAACTCCTGGGATTAGGTTTAGGCTGCAACTCCAATGGTTAGGGTTAGAGTAGAGAACAGGGGAGGGATAGCACGTTCGATCGCATTAAGACACTTGGAGACCAGGGTTGGTTCGGCAAGTTACTTGGGAAAGGGGGAAAACGCAAACTCCTGGGATTAGGTTTAGGCTGCAACTCCAATGGTTAGGGTTAGAGTAGAGAACAGGGGAGGGATAGCACGTTCGATCGCATTAAGACACTTGGGGAACCGGGAAAACGCATTAAGACACTTGGGGAACCGGGAAAACGCATTAAGACACTTGGGGAACCGGGAAAACGCATTAAGACACTTGGGGAACCGGGAAAACGCATTAAGACACTTGGGGAACCGGGAAAACGCATTAAGACACTTGGGGAACCGGGAAAACGCATTAAGACACTTGGGGAACTGGGAAAACGCATTAAGACACTTGTCGAACCCTAACCCTAACCCTAACCCTAACCCTAACCCTAACCCTAACCCGGGGGTGGCGTTTTTAAGACACTTCTCTAACCCTAACCCCAGGGGTCATTAAGACACTTGGAGACCAGGGTTGGTTCGGCAAGTTACTTGGGAAAGGGGGAAAACGCAAACTCCTGGGATTAGGTTTAGGCTGCAACTCCAATGGTTAGGGTTAGAGTAGAGAACAGGGGAGGGATAGCACGTTCGATCGCATTAAGACACTTGGAGACCAGGGTTGGTTCGGCAAGTTACTTGGGAAAGGGGGAAAACGCAAACTCCTGGGATTAGGTTTAGGCTGCAACTCCAATGGTTAGGGTTAGAGTAGAGAACAGGGGAGGGATAGCACGTTCGATCGCATTAAGACACTTGGGGAACCGGGAAAACGCATTAAGACACTTGGGGAACCGGGAAAACGCATTAAGACACTTGGGGAACCGGGAAAACGCATTAAGACACTTGGGGAACCGGGAAAACGCATTAAGACACTTGGGGAACCGGGAAAACGCATTAAGACACTTGGGGAACCGGGAAAACGCATTAAGACACTTGGGGAACCGGGAAAACGCATTAAGACACTTGGGGAACCGGGAAAACGCATTAAGACACTTGGGGAACCGGGAAAACGCATTAAGACACTTGGGGAACTGGGAAAACGCATTAAGACACTTGTCGAACCCTAACCCTAACCCTAACCCTAACCCTAACCCTAACCCGGGGGTGGCGTTTTTAAGACACTTCTCTAACCCTAACCCCAGGGGTCATTAAGACACTTGGAGACCAGGGTTGGTTCGGCAAGTTACTTGGGAAAGGGGGAAAACGCAAACTCCTGGGATTAGGTTTAGGCTGCAACTCCAATGGTTAGGGTTAGAGTAGAGAACAGGGGAGGGATAGCACGTTCGATCGCATTAAGACACTTGGAGACCAGGGTTGGTTCGGCAAGTTACTTGGGAAAGGGGGAAAACGCAAACTCCTGGGATTAGGTTTAGGCTGCAACTCCAATGGTTAGGGTTAGAGTAGAGAACAGGGGAGGGATAGCACGTTCGATCGCATTAAGACACTTGGGGAACCGGGAAAACGCATTAAGACACTTGGGGAACCGGGAAAACGCATTAAGACACTTGGGGAACCGGGAAAACGCATTAAGACACTTGGGGAACCGGGAAAACGCATTAAGACACTTGGGGAACTGGGAAAACGCATTAAGACACTTGGGGAACCGGGAAAACGCATTAAGACACTTGGGGAACTGGGAAAACGCATTAAGACACTTGTCGAACCCTAACCCTAACCCTAACCCTAACCCTAACCCTAACCCCAACCCTAACCCTAACCCTAAACCCTAACCCTAAACCCTAACCCTAAACCCTAACCCTAACCCTAACCCTAACCCCTAACCCTAAACCCTAACCCTAAACCCTAACCCTAACCCTAACCCTAACCCCTAACCCTAACCCTGGGGTGGCGTTTTTAAGACACTTCTCTAACCCTAACCCCAGGGGTCATTAAGTTACTTGGAGACCAGGGTTGGTTCGGCAAGTTACTTGGGAAAGGGGGAAAACGCAAACTCCTGGGATTAGGTTTAGGCTGCAACTCCAATGGTTAGGGTTAGAGTAGAGAACAGGGGAGGGATAGCACGTTCGATCGCATTAAGACACTTGGAGACCAGGGTTGGTTCGGCAAGTTACTTGGGAAAGGGGGAAAACGCAAACTCCTGGGATTAGGTTTAGGCTGCAACTCCAATGGTTAGGGTTAGAGTAGAGAACAGGGGAGGGATAGCACGTTCGATCGCATTAAGACACTTGGGGAACCGGGAAAACGCATTAAGACACTTGGGGAACCGGGAAAACGCATTAAGACACTTGGGGAACCGGGAAAACGCATTAAGACACTTGGGGAACCTTAGGGATTCAAGCTTCAGGAGGCTAATTTGCATATTCGAGGTGCCTTCTGGGAGAAGCGAAGTCTCCCTAAGCTAGAAGATCGTTGGGTACAGCCGGGACCAGCTGCTTGGAAAGCATCACCAAACTAGGGATTCAAGCTTCAGGAGGCTAATTTGCATATTCCAGGTGCCTTCTAGGAAAAGCGAAGAGTCTCCCTAAGCTAGAAGATCGTTGGGTACAGCCTTACGGCGCGCAAATTTTTGCCTGTAGGACATTATTGCAAGAGAGCTTGGCTGAGTACATTACACAAGAAGGAAAACACACAGCAAGTCAGCAGGATCTAGGAGCAACATGGCAGATGTGACAACCTACATGGTGAGCTGCAGCATGTGCTACATGTTCACAGATCGACCAGAAGAAGAATCCAATTTCACCTGTCAGAAGTGTAGACTAGTGGCCCTTTTAGAAGAAAAGGTGCGGGGTCTGGAAGAAAGAATAGCAACTTTGAAACTCATCAAAGAGAATGAAGACTTTCTAGACAGAACAGAAGCATCTCTACTGGTCACAGAAGGTGCAAAAAGTGTCAGAGAACCTCCAAAAGCAGATGAGTGGAAGCATGTGACCAAAAGAAGCAAGAAGACCATGGAGAAATCACCAACCACACAACTGAAGAACCGATATCAAATCTTTGTAGAGGATGAAGATGGCACACCTAAGGATGAAGCAATACCAGCAAGCAAAAAAGAAAAGGGCACACAGCAACAAGTGACAGCAAAAAGTACAGCCAAGAAGCAACGAAGAGTGGTGGTGGTGGGAGACTCACTACTGAGAGGCACAGAAGCAGCCATCTGCAGACCGGACATAACTGCAAGAGAAGTATGCTGCCTTCCAGGTGCGATGATCAAGGATGTGACCGATAGGATACCAAAGCTCTTCAGCTCCAAGGACGTCCACCCATTTCTTCTGATACATGTTGGCACCAATGACACGGCAAGGAAGGACCTACCGACAATCTGCAAGGACTTTGAAGAGTTGGGGAAGAAAGTAAAGGAACTGGATGCACAGGTAGTTTTTTCTTCTATCCTTCCAGTAGACGGGCATGGCACCAGGAGATGGAACAGGATCCTTGATGCAAACAACTGGCTAACACGATGGTGCAGACAACAAGGATTCGGATTCCTGGACCACGGTGTGAATTACTTGTATGATGGACTCCTCGCCAGAGACGGACTACACCTCAACAAACCAGGGAAACACACATTCGCCAGAAGACTCGCTACACTCATCAGGAGGGCGTTAAACTAGAAGAAGAGGGGACGGGAAGAAAAACATTAGACTTGAACAAAGACGACCCAGGAAAACATACTCAGAAGGGAGGTAAGAACATTTCTAAAACAATCCACAGTGAGGAGATTGGAACAAAACAAAATCCTCTAAACTGCATGCTCGCAAACGCCAGAAGCCTGACAAACAAGATGGAAGAACTAGAAGCAGAAATATCTACAGGTAACTTTGACATAGTGGGAATAACCGAGACATGGTTAGATGAAAGCTATGACTGGGCAGTTAACTTACAGGGTTACAGTCTGTTTAGAAAGGATCGTAAAAATCGGAGAGGAGGAGGGGTTTGTCTCTATGTAAAGTCTTGTCTAAAGTCCACTTTAAGGGAGGATATTAGCGAAGGGAATGAGGATGTCGAGTCCATATGGGTTGAAATTCATGGAGGGAAAAATGGTAACAAAATTCTCATTGGGGTCTGTTACAAACCCCCAAATATAACAGAAACCATGGAAAGTCTACTTCTAAAGCAGATAGATGAAGCTGCAACCCATAATGAGGTCCTGGTTATGGGGGACTTTAACTACCCGGATATTAACTGGGAAACAGAAACCTGTGAAACCCATAAAGGCAACAGGTTTCTGCTAATAACCAAGAAAAATTATCTTTCACAATTGGTGCAGAATCCAACCAGAGGAGCAGCACTTTTAGACCTAATACTATCTAATAGACCTGACAGAATAACAAATCTGCAGGTGGTCGGGCATCTAGGAAATAGCGACCACAATATTGTGCAGTTTCACCTGTCTTTCACTAGGGGGACTTGTCAGGGAGTCACAAAAACACTGAACTTTAGGAAGGCAAAGTTTGACCAGCTTAGAGATGCCCTTAATCTGGTAGACTGGGACAATATCCTCAGAAATAAGAATACAGATAATAAATGGGAAATGTTTAAGAACATCCTAAATAGGCAGTGTAAGCGGTTTATACCTTGTGGGAATAAAAGGACTAGAAATAGGAAAAACCCAATGTGGCTAAACAAAGAAGTAAGACAGGCAATTAACAGTAAAAAGAAAGCATTTGCACTACTAAAGCAGGATGGCACCATTGAAGCTCTAAAAAACTATAGGGAGAAAAATACTTTATCTAAAAAATTAATTAAAGCTGCCAAAAAGGAAACAGAGAAGCACATTGCTAAGGAGAGTAAAACTAATCCCAAACTGTTCTTCAACTATATCAATAGTAAAAGAATAAAAACTGAAAATGTAGGCCCCTTAAAAAATAGTGAGGAAAGAATGGTTGTAGATGACGAGGAAAAAGCTAACATATTAAACACCTTCTTCTCCACGGTATTCACGGTGGAAAATGAAATGCTAGGTGAAATCCCAAGAAACAATGAAAACCCTATATTAAGGGTCACCAATCTAACCCAAGAAGAGGTGCGAAACCGGCTAAATAAGATTAAAATAGATAAATCTCCGGGTCCGGATGGCATACACCCACGAGTACTAAGAGAACTAAGTAATGTAATAGATAAACCATTATTTCTTATTTTTAGTGACTCTATAGCGACAGGGTCTGTTCCGCAGGACTGGCGCATAGCAAATGTGGTGCCAATATTCAAAAAGGGCTGTAAAAGTGAACCTGGAAATTATAGGCCAGTAAGTCTAACCTCTATTGTTGGTAAAATATTTGAAGGGTTTCTGAGGGATGTTATTCTGGATTATCTCAATGAGAATAACTGTTTAACTCCATATCAGCATGGGTTTATGAGAAATCGCTCCTGTCAAACCAATCTAATCAGTTTTTATGAAGAGGTAAGCTATAGGCTGGACCACGGTGAGTCATTGGACGTGGTATATCTCGATTTTTCCAAAGCGTTTGATACCGTGCCGCACAAGAGGTTGGTACACAAAATGAGAATGCTTGGTCTGGGGGAAAATGTGTGTAAATGGGTTAGTAACTGGCTTAGTGATAGAAAGCAGAGGGTGGTTATAAATGGTATAGTCTCTAACTGGGTCGCTGTGACCAGTGGGGTACCGCAGGGGTCAGTATTGGGACCTGTTCTCTTCAACATATTCATTAATGATCTGGTAGAAGGTTTACACAGTAAAATATCGATATTTGCAGATGATACAAAAGTATGTAAAGCAGTTAATACAAGAGAAGATAGTATTCTGCTACAGATGGATCTGGATAAGTTGGAAACTTGGGCTGAAAGGTGGCAGATGAGGTTTAACAATGATAAATGTAAGGTTATACACATGGGAAGAGGGAATCAATATCACCATTACACACTGAACGGGAAACCACTGGGTAAATCTGACAGGGAGAAGGACTTGGGGATCCTAGTTAATGATAAACTTACCTGGAGCAGCCAGTGCCAGGCAGCAGCTGCCAAGGCAAACAGGATCATGGGGTGCATTAAAAGAGGTCTGGATACACATGATGAGAGCATTATACTGCCTCTGTACAAATCCCTAGTTAGACCGCACATGGAGTACTGTGTCCAGTTTTGGGCACCGGTGCTCAGGAAGGATATAATGGAACTAGAGAGAGTACAAAGGAGGGCAACAAAATTAATAAAGGGGATGGGAGAACTACAATACCCAGATAGATTAGCGAAATTAGGATTATTTAGTCTAGAAAAAAGACGACTGAGGGGCGATCTAATAACCATGTATAAGTATATAAGGGGACAATACAAATATCTCGCTGAGGATCTGTTTATACCAAGGAAGGTGACGGGCACAAGGGGGCATTCTTTGCGTCTGGAGGAGAGAAGGTTTTTCCACCAACATAGAAGAGGATTCTTTACTGTTAGGGCAGTGAGAATCTGGAATTGCTTGCCTGAGGAGGTGGTGATGGCGAACTCAGTCGAGGGGTTCAAGAGAGGCCTGGATGTCTTCCTGGAGCAGAACAATATTGTATCATACAATTATGAGGTTCTGTAGAAGGACGTAGATCTGGGGATTTATTATGATGGAATATAGGCTGAACTGGATGGACAAATGTCTTTTTTCGGCCTTACTAACTATGTTACTATGTATTAAGTTACTTGGAGACCAGGGTTGGTTCGGCAAGTTACTTGGGAAAGGGGGAAAACGCAAACTCCTGGGATTAGGTTTAGGCTGCAGCTCCAATGGTTAGGGTTAGAGTAGAGAACAGGGGAGGGATAGCACGTTCGATCGCATTAAGTTACTTGGAGACCAGGGTTGGTTCGGCAAGTTACTTGGGAAAGGGGGAAAACGCAAACTCCTGGGATTAGGTTTAGGCTGCAACTCCAATGGTTAGGGTTAGAGTAGAGAACAGGGTAGGGATAGCACGTTCGATCGCATTAAGTTACTTGGAGACCAGGGTTGGTTCAGCAAGTTACTTGGGAAAGGGGGAAAACGTTCGATCGGTCGCATTAAGTTACTTGCAGACCAGGGTTGGTTCGGCAAGTTACTTGGGAAAGGGGGAAAACGTTCGATCGGTCGCATTAAGTTACTTGGAGACCGGGATTGGCGTCATGTTCCCCTAACCCTAACCCTAACCCGGGGGTGGCGTTTTTAAGATTCTCCTCTAACCCTAACCCCAGGGGTCATTAAGTTACTTGGAGACCAGGGTTGGTTCGGCAAGTTACTTGGGAAATGGGGAAAACGCAAACTCCTGGGATTAGGTTTAGGCTGCAACTCCAATGGTTAGGGTTAGAGTAGAGAACAGGGGAGGGATAGCACGTTCGATCGCATTAAGTTACTTGGAGACCAGGGTTTGTTCGGCAAGTTACTTGGGAAAGGGGGAAAACGTTCGATCGGTCGCATTAAGTTACTTGGAGACCAGGGTTGGTTCGGCAAGTTACTTGGGAAAGGGGGAAAACGTTCGATCGGTCGCATTAAGTTACTTGGAGACCAGGGTTGGTTCGGCAAGTTACTTGGGAAAGGGGGAAAACGTTTGATCGGTCGCATTAAGTTACTTGGAGACCGGGATTGGCGTCATGTTCCCCTAACCCTAACCCTAACCCTAACCCGGGGGTGGCGTTTTTAAGATTCTCCTCTAACCCTAACCCCAGGGGTCATTAAGTTACTTGGAGACCAGGGTTGGTTCGGCAAGTTACTTGGGAAAGGGGGAAAACGCAAACTCCTGGGATTAGGTTTAGGCTGCAACTCCAATGGTTAGGGTTAGAGTAGAGAACAGGGGAGGGATAGCACGTTCGATCGCATTAAGTTACTTGGAGACCAGGGTTGGTTCGGCAAGTTACTTGGGAAAGGGGGAAAACGCAAACTCCTGGGATTAGGTTTAGGCTGCAACTCCAATGGTTAGGGTTAGAGTAGAGAACAAGGGAGGGATAGCACGTTCGATCGCATTAAGTTACTTGGAGACCAGGGTTGGTTCGGCAAGTTACTTGGGAAAGGGGGAAAACGTTCGATCGGTTGCATTAAGTTACTTGGAGACCAGGGTTGGTTCGGCAAGTTACTTGGGAAAGGGGGAAAACGTTCGATCGGTCGCATTAAGTTACTTGGAGACCAGGGTTGGTTCGGCAAGTTACTTGGGAAAGGGGGAAAACGTTCGATCGGTCGCATTAAGTTACTTGGAGACCGGGATTGGCGTCATGTTCCCCTAACCCTAACCCTAACCCTAACCCTGGGGTGGCGTTTTTAAGATTCTCCTCTAACCCTAACCCCAGGGGTCATTAAGTTACTTGGAGACCAGGGTTGGTTCGGCAAGTTACTTGGGAAAGGGGGAAAACGCAAACTCCTGGGATTAGGTTTAGGCTGCAACTCCAATGGTTAGGGTTAGAGTAGAGAACAGGGGAGGGATAGCACGTTCGATCGCATTAAGTTACTTGGAGACCAGGGTTGGTTCGGCAAGTTACTTGGGAAAGGGGGAAAACGCAAACTCCTGGGATTAGGTTTAGGCTGCAACTCCAATGGTTAGGGTTAGAGTAGAGAACAGGGGAGGGATAGCACGTTCGATCGCATTAAGTTACTTGGAGACCAGGGTTGGTTCGGCAAGTTACTTGGGAAAGGGGGAAAACGTTCGATCGGTCGCATTAAGTTACTTGGAGACCAGGGTTGGTTCGGCAAGTTACTTGGGAAAGGGGGAAAACGTTCGATCGGTCGCATTAAGTTACTTGGAGAACAGGGTTGGTTCGGCAAGTTACTTGGGAAAGGGGGAAAACGTTCGATCGGTCGCATTAAGTTACTTGGAGACCGGGATTGGCGTCATGTTCCCCTAACCCTAACCCTAACCCTAACCCGGGGGTGGCGTTTTTAAGATTCTCCTCTAACCCTAACCCCAGGGGTCATTAAGTTACTTGGAGACCAGGGTTGGTTCGGCAAGTTACTTGGGAAAGGGGGAAAACGCAAACTCCTGGGATTAGGTTTAGGCTGCAACTCCAATGGTTAGGGTTAGAGTAGAGAACAGGGGAGGGATAGCACGTTCGATCGCATTAAGTTACTTGGAGACCAGGATTGGTTCGGCAAGTTACTTGGGAAAGGGGGAAAACGCAAACTCCTGGGATTAGGTTTAGGCTGCAACTCCAATGCTTAGGGTTAGAGTAGAGAACAGGGGAGGGATAGCACGTTCGATCGCATTAAGTTACTTGGAGACCAGGGTTGGTTCGGCAAGTTACTTGGGAAAGGGGGAAAACGCAAACTCCTGGGATTAGGTTTAGGCTGCAACTCCATTGGTTAGGGTTAGAGTAGAGAACAGGGGAGGGATAGCACGTTCGATCGCATTAAGTTACTTGGAGACCAGGGTTGGTTCGGCAAGTTACTTGGGAAAGGGGGAAAACGTTCGATCGGTCGCATTAAGTTACTTGGAGACCAGGGTTGGTTCGGCAAGTTACTTGGGAAAGGGGGAAAACGTTCGATCGGTCGCATTAAGTTACTTGGAGACCAGGGTTGGTTCGGCAACTTACTTGGGAAAGGGGGAAAACGTTCGATCGGTCGCATTAAGTTACTTGGAGACCGGGATTGGCGTCATGTTCCCCTAACCCTAACCCTAACCCTAACCCGGGGGTGGCGTTTTTAAGATTCTCCTCTAACCCTAACCCCAGGGGTCATTAAGTTACTTGGAGACCAGGGTTGGTTCGGCAAGTTACTTGGGAAAGGGGGAAAACGCAAACTCCTGGGATTAGGTTTAGGCTGCAACTCCAATGGTTAGGGTTAGAGTAGAGAACAGGGGAGGGATAGCATGTTCGATCGCATTAAGTTACTTGGAGACCAGGGTTGGTTCGGCAAGTTACTTGGGAAAGGGGGAAAACGCAAACTCCTGGGATTAGGTTTAGGCTGCAACTCCAATGGTTAGGGTTAGAGTAGAGAACAGGGGAGGGATAGCACGTTCGATCGCATTAAGTTACTTGGAGACCAGGGTTGGTTCGGCAAGTTACTTGGGAAAGGGGGAAAACGTTCGATCGGTCGCATTAAGTTACTTGGAGACCAGGGTTGGTTCGGCAAGTTACTTGGGAAAGGGGGAAAACGTTCGATCGGTCGCATTAAGTTACTTGGAGACCAGGGTTGGTTCGGCAAGTTACTTGGGAAAGGGGGAAAACGTTCGATCGGTCGCATTAAGTTACTTGGAGACCGGGATTGGCGTCATGTTCCCCTAACCCTAACCCTAACCCGGGGGTGGCGTTTTTAAGATTCTCCTCTAACCCTAACCCCAGGGGTCATTAAGTTACTTGGAGACCAGGGTTGGTTCGGCAAGTTACTTGGGAAAGGGGGAAAACGCAAACTCCTGGGATTAGGTTTAGGCTGCAACTCCAATGGTTAGGGTTAGAGTAGAGAACAGGGGAGGGATAGCATGTTCGATCGCATTAAGTTACTTGGAGACCAGGGTTGGTTCGGCAAGTTACTTGGGAAAGGGGGAAAACGCAAACTCCTGGGATTAGGTTTAGGCTGCAACTCCAATGGTTAGGGTTAGAGTAGAGAACAGGGGAGGGATAGCACGTTCGATCGCATTAAGTTACTTGGAGACCAGGGTTGGTTCGGCAAGTTACTTGGGAAAGGGGGAAAACGTTCGATCGGTCGCATTAAGTTACTTGGAGACCAGGGTTGGTTCGGCAAGTTACTTGGGAAAGGGGGAAAACGTTCGATCGGTCGCATTAAGTTACTTGGAGACCAGGGTTGGTTCGGCAAGTTACTTGGGAAAGGGGGAAAACGTTCGATCGGTCGCATTAAGTTACTTGGAGACCGGGATTGGCGTCATGTTCCCCTAACCCTAACCCTAACCCTAACCCGGGGGTGGCGTTTTTAAGATTCTCCTCTAACCCTAACCCCAGGGGTCATTAAGTTACTTGGAGACCAGGGTTGGTTCGGCAAGTTACTTGGGAAAGGGGGAAAACGCAAACTCCTGGGATTAGGTTTAGGCTGCAACTCCAATGGTTAGGGTTAGAGTAGAGAACAGGGGAGGGATAGCACGTTCGATCGCATTAAGTTACTTGGAGACCAGGGTTGGTTCGGCAAGTTACTTGGGAAAGGGGGAAAACGCAAACTCCTGGGATTAGGTTTAGGCTGCAACTCCAATGGTTAGGGTTAGAGTAGAGAACAGGGGAGGGATAGCACGTTCGATCGCATTAAGTTACTTGGAGACCAGGGTTGGTTCGGCAAGTTACTTGGGAAAGGGGGAAAACGTTCGATCGGTCGCATTAAGTTACTTGGAGACCAGGGTTGGTTCGGCAAGTTACTTGGGAAAGGGGGAAAACGTTCGATCGGTCGCATTAAGTTACTTGGAGACCAGGGTTGGTTCGGCAACTTACTTGGGAAAGGGGGAAAACGTTCGATCGGTCGCATTAAGTTACTTGGAGACCGGGATTGGCGTCATGTTCCCCTAACCCTAACCCTAACCCTAACCCGGGGGTGGCGTTTTTAAGATTCTCCTCTAACCCTAACCCCAGGGGTCATTAAGTTACTTGGAGACCAGGGTTGGTTCGGCAAGTTACTTGGGAAAGGGGGAAAACGCAAACTCCTGGGATTAGGTTTAGGCTGCAACTCCAATGGTTAGGGTTAGAGTAGAGAACAGGGGAGGGATAGCACGTTCGATCGCATTAAGTTACTTGGAGACCAGGGTTGGTTCGGCAAGTTACTTGGGAAAGGGGGAAAACGCAAACTCCTGGGATTAGGTTTAGGCTGCAACTCCAATGCTTAGGGTTAGAGTAGAGAACAGGGGAGGGATAGCACGTTCGATCGCATTAAGTTACTTGGAGACCAGGGTTGGTTCGGCAAGTTACTTGGGAAAGGGGGAAAACGCAAACTCCTGGGATTAGGTTTAGGCTGCAACTCCATTGGTTAGGGTTAGAGTAGAGAACAGGGGAGGGATAGCACGTTCGATCGCATTAAGTTACTTGGAGACCAGGGTTGGTTCGGCAAGTTACTTGGGAAAGGGGGAAAACGTTCGATCGGTCGCATTAAGTTACTTGGAGACCAGGGTTGGTTCGGCAAGTTACTTGGGAAAGGGGGAAAACGTTCGATCGGTCGCATTAAGTTACTTGGAGACCAGGGTTGGTTCGGCAACTTACTTGGGAAAGGGGGAAAACGTTCGATCGGTCGCATTAAGTTACTTGGAGACCGGGATTGGCGTCATGTTCCCCTAACCCTAACCCTAACCCTAACCCGGGGGTGACGTTTTTAAGATTCTCCTCTAACCCTAACCCCAGGGGTCATTAAGTTACTTGGAGACCAGGGTTGGTTCGGCAAGTTACTTGGGAAAGGGGGAAAACGCAAACTCCTGGGATTAGGTTTAGGCTGCAACTCCAATGGTTAGGGTTAGAGTAGAGAACAGGGGAGGGATAGCATGTTCGATCGCATTAAGTTACTTGGAGACCAGGGTTGGTTCGGCAAGTTACTTGGGAAAGGGGGAAAACGCAAACTCCTGGGATTAGGTTTAGGCTGCAACTCCAATGGTTAGGGTTAGAGTAGAGAACAGGGGAGGGATAGCACGTTCGATCGCATTAAGTTACTTGGAGACCAGGGTTGGTTCGGCAAGTTACTTGGGAAAGGGGGAAAACGTTCGATCGGTCGCATTAAGTTACTTGGAGACCAGGGTTGGTTCGGCAAGTTACTTGGGAAAGGGGGAAAACGTTCGATCGGTCGCATTAAGTTACTTGGAGACCAGGGTTGGTTCGGCAAGTTACTTGGGAAAGGGGGAAAACGTTCGATCGGTCGCATTAAGTTACTTGGAGACCGGGATTGGCGTCATGCTCCCCTAACCCTAACCCTAACCCGGGGGTGGCGTTTTTAAGATTCTCCTCTAACCCTAACCCCAGGGGTCATTAAGTTACTTGGAGACCAGGGTTGGTTCGGCAAGTTACTTGGGAAAGGGGGAAAACGCAAACTCCTGGGATTAGGTTTAGGCTGCAACTCCAATGGTTAGGGTTAGAGTAGAGAACAGGGGAGGGATAGCATGTTCGATCGCATTAAGTTACTTGGAGACCAGGGTTGGTTCGGCAAGTTACTTGGGAAAGGGGGAAAACGCAAACTCCTGGGATTAGGTTTAGGCTGCAACTCCAATGGTTAGGGTTAGAGTAGAGAACAGGGGAGGGATAGCACGTTCGATCGCATTAAGTTACTTGGAGACCAGGGTTGGTTCGGCAAGTTACTTGGGAAAGGGGGAAAACGTTCGATCGGTCGCATTAAGTTACTTGGAGACCAGGGTTGGTTCGGCAAGTTACTTGGGAAAGGGGGAAAACGTTCGATCGGTCGCATTAAGTTACTTGGAGACCAGGGTTGGTTCGGCAAGTTACTTGGGAAAGGGGGAAAACGTTCGATCGGTCGCATTAAGTTACTTGGAGACCGGGATTGGCGTCATGTTCCCCTAACCCTAACCCTAACCCTAACCCGGGGGTGGCGTTTTTAAGATTCTCCTCTAACCCTAACCCCAGGGGTCATTAAGTTACTTGGAGACCAGGGTTGGTTCGGCAAGTTACTTGGGAAAGGGGGAAAACGCAAACTCCTGGGATTAGGTTTAGGCTGCAACTCCAATGGTTAGGGTTAGAGTAGAGAACAGGGGAGGGATAGCACGTTCGATCGCATTAAGTTACTTGGAGACCAGGGTTGGTTCGGCAAGTTACTTGGGAAAGGGGGAAAACGCAAACTCCTGGGATTAGGTTTAGGCTGCAACTCCAATGGTTAGGGTTAGAGTAGAGAACAGGGGAGGGATAGCACGTTCGATCGCATTAAGTTACTTGGAGACCAGGGTTGGTTCGGCAAGTTACTTGGGAAAGGGGGAAAACGTTCGATCGGTCGCATTAAGTTACTTGGAGACCAGGGTTGGTTCGGCAAGTTACTTGGGAAAGGGGGAAAACGTTCGATCGGTCGCATTAAGTTACTTGGAGACCAGGGTTGGTTCGGCAAGTTACTTGGGAAAGGGGGAAAACGTTCGATCGGTCGCATTAAGTTACTTGGAGACCGGGATTGGCGTCATGTTCCCCTAACCCTAACCCTAACCCTGGGGTGGCGTTTTTAAGATTCTCCTCTAACCCTAACCCCAGGGGTCATTAAGTTACTTGGAGACCAGGGTTGGTTCGGCAAGTTACTTGGGAAAGGGGGAAAACGCAAACTCCTGGGATTAGGTTTAGGCTGCAACTCCAATGGTTAGGGTTAGAGTAGAGAACAGGGGAGGGATAGCACGTTCGATCGCATTAAGTTACTTGGAGACCAGGGTTGGTTCGGCAAGTTACTTGGGAAAGGGGGAAAACGTTCGATCGGTCGCATTAAGTTACTTGGAGACCAGGGTTGGTTCGGCAAGTTACTTGGGAAAGGGGGAAAACGTTCGATCGGTCGCATTAAGTTACTTGGAGAACAGGGTTGGTTCGGCAAGTTACTTGGGAAAGGGGGAAAACGTTCGATCGGTCGCATTAAGTTACTTGGAGACCGGGATTGGCGTCATGTTCCCCTAACCCTAACCCTAACCCGGTGGTGGCGTTTTTAAGATTCTCCTCTAACCCTAACCCCAGGGGTCATTAAGTTACTTGGAGACCAGGGTTGGTTCGGCAAGTTACTTGGGAAAGGGGGAAAACGCAAACTCCTGGGATTAGGTTTAGGCTGCAACTCCAATGGTTAGGGTTAGAGTAGAGAACAGGGGAGGGATAGCACGTTCGATCGCATTAAGTTACTTGGAGACCAGGGTTGGTTCGGCAAGTTACTTGGGAAAGGGGGAAAACGTTCCATCGGTCGCATTAAGTTACTTGGAGACCAGGGTTGGTTCGGCAAGTTACTTGGGAAAGGGGGAAAACGTTCGATCGGTCGCATTAAGTTACTTGGAAAACAGGGTTGGTTCGGCAAGTTACTTGGGAAAGGGGGAAAACGTTCGATCGGTCGCATTAAGTTACTTGGAGACCGGGATTGGCGTCATGTTCCCCTAACCCTAACCCGGGGGTGGCGTTTTTAAGATTCTCCTCTAACCCTAACCCCAGGGGTCATTAAGTTACTTGGAGACCAGGGTTGGTTCGGCAAGTTACTTGGGAAAGGGGGAAAACGCAAACTCCTGGGATTAGGTTTAGGCTGCAACTCCAATGGTTAGGGTTAGAGTAGAGAACAGGGGAGGGATAGCACGTTCGATCGCATTAAGTTACTTGGAGACCAGGGTTGGTTCGGCAAGTTACTTGGGAAAGGGGGAAAACGCAAACTCCTGGGATAAGGTTTAGGCTGCAACTCCAATGGTTAGGGTTAGAGTAGAGAACAGGGGAGGGATAGCACGTTCGATCGCATTAAGTTACTTGGAGACCAGGGTTGGTTCGGCAAGTTACTTGGGAAAGGGGGAAAACGCAAACTCCTGGGATTAGGTTTAGGCTGCAACTCCAATGGTTAGGGTTAGAGTAGAGAACAGGGGAGGGATAGCACGTTCGATCGCATTAAGTTACTTGGAGACGAGGATTGGTTCGGCAAGTTACTTGGGAAAGGGGGAAAACGTTCGATCGGTCGCATTAAGTTACTTGGAGACCAGGGTTGGTTCGACAAGTTACTTGGGAAAGGGGGAAAACGTTCGATCGGTCGCATTAAGTTACTTGGAGACCAGGGTTGGTTCGGCAAGTTACTTGGGAAAGGGGGAAAACGTTCGATCGGTCGCATTAAGTTACTTGGAGACCGGGATTGGCGTCATGTTCCCCTAACCCTAACCCTAACCCGGGGGTGGCGTTTTTAAGATTCTCCTCTAACCCTAACCCCAGGGGTCATTAAGTTACTTGGAGACCAGGGTTGGTTCGGCAAGTTACTTGGGAAAGGGGGAAAACGCAAACTCCTGGGATTAGGTTTAGGCTGCAACTCCAATGGTTAGGGTTAGAGTAGAGAACAGGGGAGGGATAGCACGTTCGATCGCATTAAGTTACTTGGAGACCAGGGTTGGTTCGGCAAGTTACTTGGGAAAGGGGGAAAACGCAAACTCCTGGGATTAGGTTTAGGCTGCAACTCCAATGGTTAGGGTTAGAGTAGAGAATAGGGGAGGGATAGCACGTTCGATCGCATTAAGTTACTTGGAGACCAGGGTTGGTTCGGCAAGTTACTTGGGAAAGGGGGAAAACGTTCGATCGGTCGCATTAAGTTACTTGGAGACCAGGGTTGGTTCGGCAAGTTACTTGGGAAAGGGGGAAAACGTTCGATCGGTCGCATTAAGTTACTTGGGACCGGGATTGGCGTCATGTTCCCCTAACCCTAACCCTAACCCTAACCCGGGGGTGGCGTTTTTAAGATTCTCCTCTAACGCTAACCCCAGGGGTCATTAAGTTACTTGGAGACCAGGGTTGGTTCGGCAAGTTACTTGGGAAAGGGGGAAAACGCAAACTCCTGGGATTAGGTTTAGGCTGCAACTCCAATGGTTAGGGTTAGAGTAGAGAACAGGGGAGGGATAGCACGTTCGATCGCATTAAGTTACTTGGAGACCAGGGTTGGTTCGGCAAGTTACTTGGGAAAGGGGGAAAACGCAAACTCCTGGGATTAGGTTTAGGCTGCAACTCCAATGGTTAGGGTTAGAGTAGAGAACAGGGGAGGGATAGCACGTTCGATCGCATTAAGTTACTTGGAGACCAGGGTTGGTTCGGCAAGTTACTTGGGAAAGGGGGAAAACGTTCGATCGGTCGCATTAAGTTACTTGGAGACCAGGGTTGGTTCGGCAAGTTACTTGGGAAAGGGGGAAAACGTTCGATCGGTCGCATTAAGTTACTTGGAGACCAGGGTTGGTTCGGCAAGTTACTTGGGAAAGGGGGAAAACGTTCGATCGGTCACATTAAGTTACTTGGAGACCGGGATTGGCGTCATGTTCCCCTAACCCTAACCCTAACCCTAACCCTGGGGTGGCGTTTTTAAGATTCTCCTCTAACCCTAACCCCAGGGGTCATTAAGTTACTTGGAGACCAGGGTTGGTTCGGCAAGTTACTTGGGAAAGGGGGAAAACGCAAACTCCTGGGATTAGGTTTAGGCTGCAACTCCAATGGTTAGGGTTAGAGTAGAGAACAGGGGAGGGATAGCACGTTCGATCGCATTAAGTTACTTGGAGACCAGGGTTGGTTCGGCAAGTTACTTGGGAAAGGGGGAAAACGTTCGATCGGTCGCATTAAGTTACTTGGAGACCAGGGTTGGTTCGGCAAGTTACTTGGGAAAGGGGGAAAACGTTCGATCGGTCGCATTAAGTTACTTGGAGAACAGGGTTGGTTTGGCAAGTTACTTGGGAAAGGGGGAAAACGTTCGATCGGTCGCATTAAGTTTCTTGGAGACCGGGATTGGCGTCATGTTCCCCTAACCCTAACCCTAACCCGGTGGTGGCGTTTTTAAGATTCTCCTCTAACCCTAACCCCAGGGGTCATTAAGTTACTTGGAGACCAGGGTTGGTTCGGCAAGTTACTTGGGAAAGGGGGAAAACGCAAACTCCTGGGATTAGGTTTAGGCTGCAACTCCAATGGTTAGGGTTAGAGTAGAGAACAGGGGAGGGATAGCACGTTCGATCGCATTAAGTTACTTGGAGACCAGGGTTGGTTCGGCAAGTTACTTGGGAAAGGGGGAAAACGCAAACTCCTGGGATTAGGTTTAGGCTGCAACTCCAATGGTTAGGGTTAGAGTAGAGAACAGGGGAGGGATAGCACGTTCGATCGCATTAAGTTACTTGGAGACCAGGGTTGGTTCGGCAAGTTACTTGGGAAAGGGGGAAAACGTTCGATCGGTCGCATTAAGTTACTTGGAGACCAGGGTTGGTTCGGCAAGTTACTTGGGAAAGGGGGAAAACGTTCGATCGGTCGCATTAAGTTACTTGGAGACCAGGGTTGGTTCGGCAAGTTACTTGGGAAAGGGGGAAAACGTTCGATCGGTCGCATTAAGTTACTTGGAGACCGGGATTGGCGTCATGTTCCCCTAACCCTAACCCTAACCCTAACCCTGGGGTGGCGTTTTTAAGATTCTCCTCTAACCCTAACCCCAGGGGTCATTAAGTTACTTGGAGACCAGGGTTGGTTCGGCAAGTTACTTGGGAAAGGGGGAAAACGCAAACTCCTGGGATTAGGTTTAGGCTGCAACTCCAATGGTTAGGGTTAGAGTAGAGAACAGGGGAGGGATAGCACGTTCGATCGCATTAAGTTACTTGGAGACCAGGGTTGGTTCGGCAAGTTACTTGGGAAAGGGGGAAAACGTTCGATCGGTCGCATTAAGTTACTTGGAGACCAGGGTTGGTTCGGCAAGTTACTTGGGAAAGGGGGAAAACGTTCGATCGGTCGCATTAAGTTACTTGGAGAACAGGGTTGGTTTGGCAAGTTACTTGGGAAAGGGGGAAAACGTTCGATCGGTCGCATTAAGTTACTTGGAGACCGGGATTGGCGTCATGTTCCCCTAACCCTAACCCTAACCCGGTGGTGGCGTTTTTAAGATTCTCCTCTAACCCTAACCCCAGGGGTCATTAAGTTACTTGGAGACCAGGGTTGGTTCGGCAAGTTACTTGGGAAAGGGGGAAAACGCAAACTCCTGGGATTAGGTTTAGGCTGCAACTCCAATGGTTAGGGTCAGAGTAGAGAACAGGGGAGGGATAGCACGTTCGATCGCATTAAGTTACTTGGAGACCAGGGTTGGTTCGGCAAGTTACTTGGGAAAGGGGGAAAACGCAAACTCCTGGGATTAGGTTTAGGCTGCAACTCCAATGGTTAGGGTTAGAGTAGAGAACAGGGGAGGGATAGCACGTTCGATCGCATTAAGTTACTTGGAGACCAGGGTTGGTTCGGCAAGTTACTTGGGAAAGGGGGAAAACGTTCGATCGGTCGCATTAAGTTACTTGGAGACCGGGGTTGGTTCGGCAAGTTACTTGGGAAAGGGGGAAAACATTCGATCAGTCGCATTAAGTTACTTGGAGACCAGGGTTGGTTCGGCAAGTTACTTGGGAAAGGGGGAAAACGTTCCATCGGTCGCATTAAGTTACTTGGAGACCGGGATTGGCGTCATGTTCCCCTAACGCTAACCCTAACCCTAACCCGGGGGTGGCGTTTTTAAGATTCTCCTCTAACCCTAACCCCAGGGGTCATTAAGTTACTTGGAGACCAGGGTTGGTTCGGCAAGTTACTTGGGAAAGGGGGAAAACGCAAACTCCTGGGATTAGGTTTAGGCTGCAACTCCAATGGTTAGGGTTAGAGTAGAGAACAGGGGAGGGATAGCACGTTCGATCGCATTAAGTTACTTGGAGACCAGGGTTGGTTCGGCAAGTTACTTGGGAAAGGGGAAAAACGCAAACTCCTGGGATTAGGTTTAGGCTGCAACTCCAATGGTTAGGGTTAGAGTAGAGAACAGGGGAGGGATAGCACGTTCGATCGCATTAAGTTACTTGGAGACCAGGGTTGGTTCGGCAAGTTACTTGGGAAAGGGGGAAAACGTTCGATCGGTCGCATTAAGTTACTTGGAGACCAGGGTTGGTTCGGCAAGTTACTTGGGAAAGGGGGAAAACGTTCGATCGGTCGCATTAAGTTACTTGGAGACCAGGGTTGGTTCGGCAAGTTACTTGGGAAAGGGGGAAAATGTTTGATCGGTCGCATTAAGTTACTTGGAGACCGGGATTGGCGTCATGTTCCCCTAACCCTAACCCTAACCCTAACCCGGGGGTGGCGTTTTTAAGATTCTCCTCTAACCCTAACCCCAGGGGTCATTAAGTTACTTGGAGACCAGGGTTGGTTCGGCAAGTTACTTGGGAAAGGGGGAAAACGCAAACTCCTGGGATTAGGTTTAGGCTGCAACTCCAATGGTTAGGGTTAGAGTAGAGAACAGGGGAGGGATAGCACGTTCGATCGCATTAAGTTACTTGGAGACCAGGGTTGGTTCGGCAAGTTACTTGGGAAAGGGGGAAAACGCAAACTCCTGGGATTAGGTTTAGGCTGCAACTCCAATGGTTAGGGTTAGAGTAGAGAACAGGGGAGGGATAGCACGTTCGATCGCATTAAGTTACTTGGAGACCAGGGTTGGTTCGGCAAGTTACTTGGGAAAGGGGGAAAACGTTCGATCGGTCGCATTAAGTTACTTGGAGACCAGGGTTGGTTCGGCAAGTTACTTGGGAAAGGGGGAAAACGTTCGATCGGTCGCATTAAGTTACTTGGAGAACAGGGTTGGTTCGGCAAGTTACTTGGGAAAGGGGGAAAACGTTCGATCGGTCGCATTAAGTTACTTGGAGACCGGGATTGGCGTCATGTTCCCCTAACCCTAACCCTAACCCTAACCCAAACCCAAACCCAAACCCTAACCCTAACCCTAACCCGGGGGTGGCGTTTTTAAGATTCTCCTCTAACCCTAACGCCAGGGGTCATTAAGTTACTTGGAGACCAGGGTTGGTTCGGCAAGTTACTTGGGAAAGGGGGAAAACGCAAACTCCTGGGATTAGGTTTAGGCTGCAACTCCAATGGTTAGGGTTAGAGTAGAGAACAGGGGAGGGATAGCACGTTCGATCGCATTAAGTTACTTGGAGACCAGGGTTGGTTCGGCAAGTTACTTGGGAAAGGGGGAAAACGTTCGATCGGTCGCATTAAGTTACTTGGAGACCAGGGTTGGTTCGGCAAGTTACTTGGGAAAGGGGGAAAACGTTCGATCGGTCGCATTAAGTTACTTGGAGACCGGGATTGGCGTCATGTTCCCCTAACCCTAACCCTAACCCTAACCCAAACCCAAACCCAAACCCTAACCCTAACCCTAACCCGGGGGTGGCGTTTTTAAGATTCTCCTCTAACCCTAACGCCAGGGGTCATTAAGTTACTTGGAGACCAGGGTTGGTTCGGCAAGTTACTTGGGAAAGGGGGAAAACGCAAACTCCTGGGATTAGGTTTAGGCTGCAACTCCAATGGTTAGGGTTAGAGTAGAGAACAGGGGAGGGATAGCACGTTCGATCGCATTAAGTTACTTGGAGACCAGGGTTGGTTCGGCAAGTTACTTGGGAAAGGGGGAAAACGTTCGATCGGTCGCATTAAGTTACTTGGAGACCGGGATTGGCGTCATGTTCCCCTAACCCTAACCCTAACCCGGGGGTGGCGTTTTTAAGATTCTCCTCTAACCCTAACCCCAGGGGTCATTAAGTTACTTGGAGACCAGGGTTGGTTCGGCAAGTTACTTGGGAAAGGGGGAAAACGCAAACTCCTGGGATTAGGTTTAGGCTGCAACTCCAATGGTTAGGGTTAGAGTAGAGAACAGGGGAGGGATAGCACGTTCGATCGCATTAAGTTACTTGGAGACCAGGGTTGGTTCGGCAAGTTACTTGGGAAAGGGGGAAAACGTTCGATCGGTCGCATTAAGTTACTTGGAGACCGGGATTGGCGTCATGTTCCCCTAACCCTAACCCTAACCCTAACCCCCTAACCCTAACCCTAACCGAATATACTCACCCTCGGAAGCGCCCTGCTTCCTTCCGACAGCCTTCCTTCCTAAGAATCAGTGCTTGAAGGACCTTCGGTGACGTCACGGCTTCTGATTGGTCGCGCGAGCGGTCACATGGGCGGCCGCACGGCCAATCACAAGCCGCGACGTCACCGCGACGTCACCGCCAGGTCCTGGAAGGCTGATTCTAAGGAAGGAAGACTGCCGGTTAGTACCAGGGCGCGTCAGAGGGTAAGTATTGCGATATTTTTTATTTTAATTCTTTATTTTACACTTTAATCTGAATTCCGATACCAATTCCCGATATCTTAATCATATCGGGAATCGGTATCGGAATTCCGATTCCAGATTCAGAAGATCGCCGACTTCATGGCCGACCCCACACTGGGGTCGGGTCGGGTTTCATGAAACCCGACCTTGCCAAAAGTCGGCGACTTTTGAAAAATCTCGACCCGTTTCGCTCAACCCTACTCATGAGTTTGCAGCCAGTTCTTGGGTGGATGCAAACAAAAAAATTCTATAAAGTAATTTGATCAGTAGACCATTTCCTATAACATTAAATGTACAGTCACTTGGAAATAGATATATAGTAAATTAATGCCTCCCACCCAATTTCTTTGGCCATGTGATTTTCCATGTAATTACACAGCATGTCTGAAACTCTTTGCTATCATGTCAGAAGAATAATAAAAATGTCAGATTTTAAAAGTGGAACATGATTGGACTTTATGTGGTAACCAAAAAAAAAAAACAGGCAACCGTGGGATTTAAACCCAAGGAAAAGCTCCCTTGGAGAGTCCGCAGCCGGCAGCCTTACCATTGTACCACAAGCTCAACTGATATCCTGCGTTGATTTTCTTTACCTATGAAATCTATGCACACTCTCAGGAACTACAACTAAATCATATTGATTTTTTTTCTGATATATGATATGTGACTTTCTTAGGCTAGTTTCACACTAGCGTTCGGCAGGGCTGCGGAGGGCTGCGTAGTTCCTCTGTGAAGCCCCGCCCACTGCTGCGCCTCTTCATTCAGCTCCGCCTACGGCTGCATGCGACATGCGCATCCTATCTTTACCATTGGGTACGCAGGCCGTGCCGATGTATGCGGATGCCTCAGCATGCGTCGATTTGATGGTGTGCAACCGCACCAAATTGCAACTCGCTGCGTGCGGCACAGGTCAAAATGACGCATGCGGAGGCATCGGCATACATCGGCATGGCCTGCGTACCGACGTAGACGGAGCTGACCGGAGGAGGCACGGTGGTGGGCAGAGCTTTACGGAGGACGTACACAGCCCTCCATCTGCAAATGTAAAACCAGCCTTAACCCATCAAAGTGAAACATCTCTTTGATTAGTGCAGAATGTCACATATCATAGGTCACGTTTAAAATAAATGAATTTACTTTCACTGGGGATAGAACCCACGTTTCCCACTGCCCAGTCCAAGAGCTCAACCACTCAGCCACCAGCTGAACTAGCAGTGCATGGCTCACTTTTCTTATGAGGTGAACCATTCATGTCCTGCAGTGAGGGTATCTGAAATACCTTTTGACTTTGATGTTTGAAAGTAGTCAGGTATCAGACTCATTTATTGAAATCACAAAACTAGGAGTGTCTGTCACATGTTTACAGTGACAGTGGCATGAGCCAACTAGAAGACAGGTAAATTAAAACAGAGTGTATAGTACAGTGGTAAGGTGTGCACGCTTGGATCAGAGAGCTGTGAGTTCAAATCCCAGCAGCAGAAGTAATTATTTGTTATTATTTTTCTTATTATTTTAAACCAAACCTATGTGTGATAAAAAAGCAAAAGGCTGCTTTCACACATCAGGTTTTTGCCGTCAGGCACAATCCGGCGAGTTTTGCAAAAAACGGATGCTGCAGAAAAAAACGAATCTGGCAGAAAAAAATTGATCCGGCGGAAAAAAAACAGATCCGGTGGAAAAAAAACAAATCGATGGAAAAAAACCGGATCCTGCGGGAAAAAGAATCCGGCAAAAAAAACCGATCCTGTGGAAAAAAAACCGGATCCGGCAGAAAAAAAAAGGATCCAGCGGGAAAAAAACGGATCGGCGGAAAAAAACGGGGCCGGCAGAAAAAAACGGATCCGGCGGGAAAAAAACGGATCCGGCGAAAAAAAACGGATCGGTGGAAAAAAAGGGGTTCGGCAGAAAAAAATGGATCCGGCGGTAAAAAACAATCCAGCAGAAAAAAAATGGATCAGGTAGAAAAAAACGGATCAGGCGGAAAAAAAAACGGATCGGCGGAAAAAAACGGATCATGCGGAAAAAAATGGATCCGGCAAAAAACGGATCCTGCGGAAAAAAAGGATCCGGCAGGAAAAAAACGGAGTCGGCAAAAAAAATCGGATCCAATGGGAAAAAAAAGGATCTGGCAGAAAAAACGGAGGCGGCGGAAAAAAATGATCTGGCGGAAAAAAAATGGATCTGGCGGAAAAAAAACGAATCCGGCGGAAAAAAAAATGGATCCGGCAAAAAACGGATCCTGCGGAAAAAAAGGATCCGGCAGAAAAACGGATCTGGCGGAAAAAACGGATCCGGCGGAAAAAACTGATCATGTGGAAAAAACGGATCTGGCAAAAAAAAAACAGATCCCGCGGAAAAAAAACGGATCCGGCAAAAAAAAACGGAACCTGCAGGAAAAAAAAGGATCCGGCAGGGAAAAAAGGATCCGGCAGAAAAAAACAGACCCGGCGGGGAAAAAAACGGATCCGGCGGAAAAAACGGAGCCGGAAAAAAAATCGGATCCGGCGGAAAAAAAGGATCCGGCAGAAAAAACGGAGCCGGCGGAAAAATATGGATCCGGCGAAAAAAACGGATCCGGCGAAAAAAACAGATCATGCGGAAAAAACGGATCTGGTGGAAAAAAACGGATCAGGCACAAAAAAACGGATCGGCGGAAAAAAACATCATGCGCAAAAAAAACGGATCCGTCAAAAAACGGATCCTGCGGAAAAAAAGGATCCGGCAGAAAAAAACGGATCCGGCGGGAAAAAAAAGGATCCGGCAGGAAAAAAACGGTTCCGGCGGAAGAAACCGGATCCGGCAAAAAAAACCGGAGCCGGCAAAAAAAAATCGGATCCAACGGAAAAGTAAGGATCCGGCAGAAAAAATGGATCTGGTGGAAAAAATGCATCTGGCGGAAAAATAACAGATCCGGCGGAAAAAAAATGGATCCAGCAAAAAACGGATCCTGCGGAAAAAAAGGATCCGGCAGAAAAAACGGATCTGGCGGAAAAAACGGATCCGGCGGAAAAAACGTATCATGCGGAAAAACGGATTTGGCAAAAAATGGATCCTGCGGAAAAAAAAGGATCCGGCAGAAAAAACGGATCCGGCAGAAAAAAACCCGGATCCAGTGAAAAAAAAAAACGGATCCGGCAGACAAAAACGGATCCGGCAGACAAAAACGGATCCGGTGGAAAAAAACGGATTCGGCAAAAAAAACGGATCCTGCTGAAAAAAACGGATTCGGCAAAAAAAAAAGGATCTTGCGGAAAAAAAACGGATCCTGCAGAAAAAAACGGATACGGCAGACAAAAACGGATCCGGCAGGCAAAAACGGATCCGGCGGAAAAAAATGGATTCGGCAAAAAAAAACGGATCCTGCGAAAAAAACGGATCCTGCAGAAAAAAACGGATACGGCGGAAAAACCAGGGATTCAAGCTTGAGGAGGCTAATTTGCATATTCCAGGTGCCTTCTGGGAAAAGCGAAGAGTCTCCCTAAGCTAGAAGATCGTTGGGACCAGCTGCTTGGAAAGCATCACCAAACCAGGGATTCAAGCTTGAGGAGGCTAATTTGCATATTCCAGGTGCCTTCTGGGAAAAGCGAAGAGTCTCCCTAAGCTAGAAGATCGTTGGGACCAGCTGCTTGGAAAGCATCACCAAACCAGGGATTCAAGCTTGAGGAGGCTAATTTGCATATTCCAGGTGCCTTCTAGGAAAAGCGAAGAGTCTCCCTAAGCTAGAAGATCGTTGGGTACAGCCTTACGGCGCGCAAATTTTTGCCTGTAGGACATTATTGCAAGAGAGCTTGGCTGAGTACATTACACAAGAAGGAAAACACACAGCAAGTCAGCAGGATCTAGGAGCAACATGGCAGATGTGACAACCTACATGGTGAGCTGCAGCATGTGCTACATGTTCACAGATCGACCAGAAGAAGAATCCAATTTCACCTGTCAGAAGTGTAGACTAGTGGCCCTTTTAGAAGAAAAGGTGCGGGGTCTGGAAGAAAGAATAGCAACTTTGAAACTCATCAAAGAGAATGAAGACTTTCTAGACAGAACAGAAGCATCTCTACTGGTCACAGAAGGTGAAAAAAGTGTCAGAGAACCTCCAAAAGCAGATGAGTGGAAGCATGTGACCAAAAGAAGCAAGAAGACCATGGAGAAATCACCAACCACACAACTGAAGAACCGATATCAAATCTTTGTAGAGGATGAAGATGGCACACCTAAGGATGAAGCAATACCAGCAAGCAAAAAAGAAAAGGGCACACAGCAACAAGTGACAGCAAAAAGTACAGCCAAGAAGCAACGAAGAGTGGTGGTGGTGGGAGACTCACTACTGAGAGGCACAGAAGCAGCCATCTGCAGACCGGACATAACCGCAAGAGAAGTATGCTGCCTTCCAGGTGCAATGATCAAGGATGTGACTGATAGGATACCAAAGCTCTTCAGCTCCAAGGACGTCCACCCATTTCTTCTGATACATGTTGGCACCAATGACACGGCAAGGAAGGACCTACCGACAATCTGCAAAGACTTTGAAGAGTTGGGGAAGAAAGTAAAGGAACTGGATGCACAGGTAGTTTTTTCTTCTATCCTTCCAGTAGACGGGCATGGCACCAGGAGATGGAACAGGATCCTTGATGCAAACAACTGGCTAAGACGATGGTGCAGACAACAAGGATTCGGATTCCTGGACCACGGTGTGAATTACTTGTACGATGGACTCCTCGCCAGAGACGGACTACACCTCAACAAACCTGGGAAACACACATTCGCCAGAAGACTCGCTACACTCATCAGGAGGGCGTTAAACTAGAAGAAGAGGGGACGGGAAGAAAAACATTAGACTTGAACAAAGAAGACCCAGGAAAACATACTCAGAAGGGAGGTAAGAACATTTCTAAAACAATCCACAGCGAGGTGATTGGAACAAAACAAAATCCTCTAAACTGCATGCTCGCAAACGCCAGAAGCCTGACAAACAAGATGGAAGAACTAGAAGCAGAAATATCTACAGGTAACTTTGACATAGTGGGAATAACCGAGACATGGTTAGATGAAAGCTATGACTGGGCAGTTAACTTACAGGGTTACAGTCTGTTTAGAAAGGATCGTAAAAATCGGAGAGGAGGAGGGGTTTGTCTCTATGTAAAGTCTTGTCTAAAGTCCACTTTAAGGGAGGATATTAGCGAAGGAAATGAGGATGTCGAATCCATATGGGTCGAAATTCATGGAGGGAAAAATGGTAACAAAATTCTCATTGGGGTCTGTTACAAACCCCCAAATATAACAGAAACCATGGAAAGTCTACTTCTAAAGCAGATAGATGAAGCTGCAACCCATAATGAGGTCCTGGTTATGGGGGACTTTAACTACCCGGATATTAACTGGAAAACAGAAACCTGTGAAACCCATAAAGGCAACAGGTTTCTGCTAATAACCAAGAAAAATTATCTTTCACAATTGGTGCAGAATCCAACCAGAGGAGCAGCACTTTTAGACCTAATACTATCTAATAGACCTGACAGAATAACAAATCTGCAGGTGGTCGGGCATCTAGGAAATAGCGACCACAATATTGTACAGTTTCACCTGTCTTTCACTAGGGGGACTTGTCAGGGAGTCACAAAAACACTGAACTTTAGGAAGGCAAAGTTTGACCAGCTTAGAGATGCCCTTAATCTGGTAGACTGGGACAATATCCTCAGAAATAAGAATACAGATAATAAATGGAAAATGTTTAAGAACATCCTAAATAGGCAGTGTAAGCGGTTTATACCTTGTGGGAATAAACGGACTAGAAATAGGAAAAACCCAATGTGGCTAAACAAAGAAGTAAGACAGGCAATTAACAGTAAAAAGAAAGCATTTGCACTACTAAAGCAGGATGGTACCATTGAAGCTCTAAAAAACTATAGGGAGTAAAATACTTTATCTAAAAAACTAATTAAAGCTGCCAAAAAGGAAACAGAGAAGCACATTGCTAAGGAGAGTAAAACTAATCCCAAACTGTGCTTCAACTATATCAATAGTAAAAGAATAAAAACTGAAAATGTAGGCCCCTTAAAAAATAGTGAGGAAAGAATGGTTGTAGATGACGAGGAAAAATCTAACATATTAAACACCTTCTTCTCCACGGTATTCACGGTGGAAAATGAAATGCTAGGTGAAATCCCAAGAAACAATGAAAACCCTATATTAAGGGTCACCAATCTAACCCAAGAAGAGGTGCGAAACCGGCTAAATAAGATTAAAATAGATAAATCTCCGGGTCCGGATGGCATACACCCACGAGTACTAAGAGAACTAAGTAATGTAATAGATAAACCATTATTTCTTATTTTTAGGGACTCTATAGCGACAGGGTCTGTTCCGCAGGACTGGCGCATAGCAAATGTGGTGCCAATATTCAAAAAGGGCTCTAAAAGTGAACCTGGAAATTATAGGCCAGTAAGTCTAACCTCTATTGTTGGTAAAATATTTGAAGGGTTTCTGAGGGATGTTATTCTGGATTATCTCAATGAGAATAACTGTTTAACTCCATATCAGCATGGGTTTATGAGAAATCGCTCCTGTCAAACCAATCTAATCAGTTTGTATGAAGAGGTAAGCTATAGGCTGGACCACGGTGAGTCATTGGACGTGGTATATCTCGATTTTTCCAAAGCGTTTGATACCGTGCCGCACAAGAGGTTGGTACACAAAATGAGAATGCTTGGTCTGGGGGAAAATGTGTGTAAATGGGTTAGTAACTGGCTTAGTGATAGAAAGCAGAGGGTGGTTATAAATGGTATAGTCTCTAACTGGGTCGCTGTGACCAGTGGGGACCGCAGGGGTCAGTATTGGGACCTGTTCTCTTCAACATATTCATTAATGATCTGGTAGAAGGTTTACACAGTAAAATATCGATATTTGCAGATGATACAAAACTATGTAAAGCAGTTAATACAAGAGAAGATAGTATTCTGCTACAGATGGATCTGGATAAGTTGGAAACTTGGGCTGAAAGGTGGCAGATGAGGTTTAACAATGATAAATGTAAGGTTATACACATGGGAAGAAGGAATCAATGTCACCATTACACACTGAATGGGAAACCACTGGGTAAATCTGACAGGGAGAAGGACTTGGGGATCCTAGTTAATGATAAACTTACCTGGAGCAGCCAGTGCCAGGCAGCAGCTGCCAAGGCAAACAGGATCATGGGGTGCATTAAAAGAGGTCTGGATACACATGATGAGAGCATTATACTGCCTCTGTACAAATCCCTAGTTAGACCGCACATGGAGTACTGTGTCCAGTTTTGGGCACCGGTGCTCAGGAAGGATATAATGGAACTAGAGAGAGTACAAAGGAGGGCAACAAAATTAATAAAGGGGATGGGAGAACTACAATACCCAGATAGATTAGCGAAATTAGGATTATTTAGTCTAGAAAAAAGACGACTGAGGGGCGATCAAATAACCATGTATAAGTATATAATGGGACAATACAAATATCTCGCTGAGGATCTGTTTATACCAAGGAAGGTGACGGGCACAAGGGGGCATTCTTTGCGTCTGGAGGAGAGAAGGTTTTTCCACCAACATAGAAGAGGATTCTTTACTGTTAGGGCAGTGAGAATCTGGAATTGCTTGCCTGAGGAGGTGGTGATGGCGAACTCAGTCGAGGGGTTCAAGAGAGGCCTGGATGTCTTCCTGGAGCAGAAAAATATTGTATCATACAATTATTAGGTTCTGTAGAAGGACGTAGATCTGGGGATTTATTATGATGGAATATAGGCTGAACTGGATGGACAAATGTCTTTTTTCGGCCTTACTAACTATGTTACTATGTTACTATGTTAAAAATAAAACTTATCCGGCGGGGAAAAAAAGGATCAGCGGAAAAAAAACAGATCCTGCGTCTAGAGACTACAAGCCATCGGCCTTACCATTGCACCACAAGCTCAAGTGATCCCACTAATTTTTGCTAATTTTACTAATTTCATGTATCAGACTCAGGTATTAGAGTCAAGTATCAGAGTCAGGTATCAGAGTCAGGTATCAGAGTCAAGTATCAGAGTCAAGTATCAGACTCAGGTATCAGAGTCAGGTATCAGAGTCAGGTATCAGAGTCAAGTATCAGAGTCAGGTATCAGAGTCAAGTATCAGACTCAGGTATCAGACTCAGGTATCAGACTCAGGTATCAGAGTCAAGTATCAGAGTCAAGTATCAGAGTCAAGTATCAGACTCGGGTATCAAAGTCAGGTATCAGAGTCAGGTATCAGAGTCAAGTATCAGAGTCAAGTATCAGAGTCAAGTATCAGAGTCAAGTATCAGACTCAGGTATCAGACTCAAGTATAAGAGTCAGGTATCAGCAGGGCTGCCACTAGAAATTTTGGGGCCCCATACTGGCAAAATTTTCAGGGCCCCCTTGAGACTCCGCCCAGGCTCCACCCCAGCCCCGTCTCCACGCTCTACTCCTAGAACTGTCCACAGTCCCACCGCTCTTTCTTGGAAAATCTCCACTTCTCACCTATCACACATTAACAGTTCCCATCACCAGATCACACATATAGCCGACAGCTTTTGTTTTGGCCAAAAGATTTTTTAAGCCACCAAAATGACAAGGTAGACACTTTTGGCCAGGCCCTACTCTACTGTAACCTATTAAATATTTGTTAAAATATGCAATACAATTTAGGTATATGTTTATTTATTTTTCAATTTTTAAAATGACCTATAATACCACATACAAGAAACAAATACCACAGCACTATGACCAGATGACATATTACCACCACAGTGATCGAATAATATCAAATACAAGGAACAAATACCGCTACACCATGACCAGACCACATATTACCACCACATAGTGACTGAATACTACAATACTGATCAGTAATAAAAAAAACACACAATACTATCACCATCAGTGCCATCAATAGTAAAAGAATAAAAACTGAAAATGTAGGCCCCTTAAAAAATAGTGAGGAAAGAATGGTTGTAGATGACGAGGAAAAAGCTAACATATTAAACATCTTCTTCTCCACGGTATTCACGGTGGAAAATGAAATGCTAGGTGAAATCCCAAGAAACAATGAAAACCCTATATTAAGGGTCACCAATGTAACCCAAGAAGAGGTGCGAACCGGCTAAATAAGATCAAAATAGATAAATCTCCGGGTCCGGATGGCATACACCCACGAGTACTAAGGGAACTAAGTAATGTAATAGATAAACCATTATTTCTTATTTTTAGGGACTCTATAGCGACAGGGTCTGTTCCGCAGGACTGGCGCATAGCAAATGTGGTGCCAATATTCAAAAAGGGCTCTAAAAGTGAACCTGGAAATTATAGGCCAGTAAGTCTAACCTCTATTGTTGGTAAAATATTTGAAGGGTTTCTGAGGGATGTTATTCTGGATTATCTCAATGAGAATAACTGTTTAACTCCATATCAGCATGGGTTTATGAGAAATCGCTCCTGTCAAACCAATCTAATCAGTTTGTATGAAGAGGTAAGCTATAGGCTGGACCACGGTGAGTCATTGGACGTGGTATATCTCGATTTTTCCAAAGCGTTTGATACCGTGCCGCACAAGAGGTTGGTACACAAAATGAGAATGCTTGGTCTGGGGGAAAATGTGTGTAAATGGGTTAGTAACTGGCTTAGTGATAGAAAGCAGAGGGTGGTTATAAATGGTATAGTCTCTAACTGGGTCGCTGTGACCAGTGGGGTACCGCAGGGGTCGGTATTGGGACCTGTTCTCTTCAACATATTCATTAATGATCTGGTAGAAGGTTTACACAGTAAAATATCGATATTTGCAGATGATACAAAACTATGTAAAGCAGTTAATACAAGAGAAGATAGTATTCTGCTACAGATGGATCTGAATAAGTTGGAAACTTGGGCTGAAAGGTGGCAGATGAGGTTTAACAATGATAAATGTAAGGTTATACACATGGGAAGAAGGAATCAATATCACCATTACACACTGAACGGGAAACCACTGGGTAAATCTGACAGGGAGAAGGACTTGGGGATCCTAGTTAATGATAAACTTACCTGGAGCAGCCAGTGCCAGGCAGCAGCTGCCAAGGCAAACAGGATCATGGGGTGCATTAAAAGAGGTCTGGATACACATGATGAGAGCATTATACTGCCTCTGTACAAATCCCTAGTTAGACCGCACATGGAGTACTGTGTCCAGTTTTGGGCACCGGTGCTCAGGAAGGATATAATGGAACTAGAGAGAGTACAAAGGAGGGCAACAAAATTAATAAAGGGGATGGGAGAACTACAATACCCAGATAGATTAGCGAAATTAGGATTATTTAGTCTAGAAAAAAGACGACTGAGGGGCGATCTAATAACCATGTATAAGTATATAAGGGGACAATACAAATATCTCGCTGAGGATCTGTTTATACCAAGGAAGGTGACGGGCACAAGGGGGCATTCTTTGCGTCTGGAAGAGAGAAGGTTTTTCCACCAACATAGAAGAGGATTCTTTACTGTTAGGGCAGTGAGAATCTGGAATTGCTTGCCTGAGGAGGTGGTGATGGCGAACTCAGTCGAGGGGTTCAAGAGAGGCCTGGATGTCTTCCTGGAGCAGAACAATATTGTATCATACAATTATTAGGTTCTGTAGAAGTACGTAGATCTGGGGATTTATTATGATGGAATACAGGCTGAACTGGATGGACAAATGTCTTTTTTCTGCCTTACTAACTATGACTTAGTCCCAGAAGCGTCTGCTCGCCGCTGCCCAGCACTGACTTCAATGGCAAAAGCAGGAAAAGCAGCAGTAACTCTTTGTACAGAGTCAGACTGAGCAAGACACTGGGACCGAGGTCTCCGCTGAGCAGGCTCCGCTGCGGCAGGAGCAGAATGGGAGTCCGCAGCGGAGATGGCCCGAGATTCCCCCTGTGCAGAGGCGGGAACTTGACTCCTAACAGCCTGTCTAATGTCTTGGGGGTCCTTTTTGTGGTAGTTATTGCTGAATATGTTTTGAAATTTGGTTATTGGACCAATATGTATATATATCCTCCCTTTGTGGCCTACCTTCTAACACTCTCGCACCCCTCCAGTCCGTCCTTAACTCTGCTGCCCGACTAATTAATCTCTCTCCTCGCTACACTCCTTCTTCCCCTCTTTGCAAATCCCTTCACTGGCTCCCAATTTCCCAGCGTATCCAGTTTAAACTACTAACACTGACCTACAAAGCCATCCATAAGCTTTCTCCGTATATTGCCAAACTAATCTCTCAATATCTTCCCTCAAGTAATCTCCGGTCCTCCCAAGACCTCCTTCTCTCCTCCACGCTTATTCGCTCCTCATCCAATCGCCTCCAAGACTTCTCCCAAATATCCCCCATCCTCTGGAATTCTGTGCCCCAACACATCCTGTTATCCACCACATTTGGATCCTTCAAAAGAAAACTGAAAACCCATCTCTTCAAGAAAGCTTACAGCCTGTAATAACCACACGACCACCTCAACACCATCTGAGCTACTGCAACCCCTGACCTACTGTCTCCTTCCCCATAATCCTGTAGCATCTAAGCCCGCAAGGGCAGGGTCCTCGCCCCTCTGTACCAGTCTATCATTGTTAGTTTGTTTACTGTTAGTGATAGTTGTATTTTGATGTAACCCCTTCTCATGTACAGCACCATGGAATTAATGGTGCTATATAAATAATAATAATAATAATAGCATTGTATTGGATATAGGGCAGGATGGTGGTTCGGGGTCAGTACTGGATATAGGGCAGGATGGTGGCTCTGAGTCAGCACTGTACTGGATATAGGGCATGTCACGGATCCCACTGTGCTGCCAACAATAAGTCATGGATGCCAATGGATATGTCCGGGATCCCACCAATCTGTCATGGTTCACGGGGAAGATACCTTTATCATCCCCACCACTCACACCAATTTGTCACAAACCGGGGTTGTTTGGTTGCCCCTGGTTCCTTCTGAAGGGGATTTATCTATATCCCACTTCCGGTTTGGAACTTGCAGCTCTCTGGTGCCCCCTTACCCTCAGATCAGACTAGGTACTGCACCTAGGGTAATTAGTCACCAGAAAGGCTACCTGCTATGTACTGGCTATTGGGCACTCTTCAGCGAGGGCGATATAACTACTTTCACACAGGCCGGAACAATAATTATCAATGCCGCCAGTCGCTACAGAGATTCCCAATCGCACAGAACAAAGTATGCTGCCACCAGTTCCGATTTCCTAAGGATTAACGGGTCCGGAGCCACCCCAAATCAGTAGCGTAATTCACTTCAGAGGACGTGACAGTTCATATACAGCAGGAAGAGACAAGCTAGTAAATTGTATATTTTACTCCCAAAAAGGTAGGCAGTGTTTACAAAGTATTAAAAAGATATTATAAAGAAGACAAAAACGTGTACATTACAATTACAAAGAAAAGAAGGATTAAAATGGAAAGAAAACACTTACATAGCGTTAAGATCATTTTATCTCATCACTGATGAGCTGAGGAGGAGAAGGACATCCATATATAGTTGCATAACAACAGCTTGCCAGGCTGTTAGCTCACTTCCTGGACCAACACTCCTCCCAACTCAGCAGGGGTAAGAGATATGTCCTCTCATCGTGACATCACTGAGTGGGCTGAGTAATGATATGCACTCCTCTATCCACTATTTACATTTTGGAGTCACCAAAGACATTCCTGGGAGGAGGGAGGGGCAGTGTAGGGAGACTGGTATATGCAGCCTCAAGCCTCTTCAGTGATTCTAGTGAAGGTTTTGAATTACACACAAGCAGCAGGCAGGGTGAGAAGAGGGGGTCAGTATGGCCCGCAGCGTGTGCCTTGTACAGTTAGGTAGATACTCAATCATGGCATATTCATATTATCGTGACACCTCCCCCTTTTGGATGGCACTACGGAAGCAGGACCTCTCGGTACTCCCCCATGCGCACCTCGACAGGTTCGCATCGGTGGGACAACCCATCTGCATTGCCATGCTCCCTGCCTGTTTTGATTGTAAAGTCGTACTGCTGGAGGGCAAGGCTCCAGCATTATAACCTTTGTCACGCTCACGCCCTGACTGGTGGGCGTGAGCTCGGTGGGTTTGTGGCCCCACTGTGCCACAAACCAGACTACCCTGGAAGGGGCGTAACTATGACAGCTGCCTGGGTTTTCACTGGAGCCTCTGATGGTGAGGTCAGGCTTGTGCAGCAGGCAGCTGCCAGGTGCTACTCCAGGGTGGTGTCTGGCTGTGGCTGCTGATCCCACTTGGGAGACAGGAACACCAGGATTGGTGCGGGCATTAGGCAGGACTGGCAGAAGAGCACGGCTGGAACTCAGATGAGTAGGCTGGCAGAGACACGGCAGAGAACACAGGACTGGAAGGCAGGGCAGGAACGGCAGGACTGGCAGGAACACAGGATTGGGAGGCACTGCAGAGAACACAGGACTGGAAGGCAGGGCAGGAACGGCAGGACTGGCAGGAACACAGGATTGGGAGGCACTGCAGAGAACACAGGACTGGAAGGCAGGGCAGGAACAGCAGGACTGGCAGGAACACAGGATTGGTTGATGTGGTATATGAAGGAAAAGGTAGGGACCTGTTCACACTGGAGGTGCATTTACAGATATGTAGTTTGGAGGAACAGGTAGGGACCTGTTCACACTGGAGGTGCAGGAACAGATATGAAATATGAAGGAACAGGTAAGGACCTGTTCACACAGGAGAGGAGTGCAAGACTGCAGATAGGAGTGGAAAAGCAGCAAGAGATATCGTAGCAACAAAAGCTGAGCAGAGCCACAAAGAATGTGGAGAGAAGCTGCAGCAAGAGATACTGCAGAAGCTAAGCAGAGTGGAACCGCAAGAATTGCAGAGAGGAACTGCAGAAAGAGGTTTCTGCAGCAACGGGAGCGGAGCAGAGTAGAACGGAGCAGAACCGCAGGAGTGCGGAGCAGCGGTAAAGCTACCAAGATACAGAGCAGGCAGAGCCGCAAGAGTGCGGAGTGTAAGCAGACTGAGAACACAAGGAAAGACACAGCAGGGAAGGAAGCCACAGACAAGAAGACAGAGATAAGACAAAGTACAGACAAGGCAAAGGAACAAGACACAAGGACAAAGACACAGGGACAAAGACACAGGGACCAGGATATACTGCCTCCTGGAGGGCGGACAAGAAGGTAAAGGCAATAGCACAGAGAAAAGCCTCCAGAGAGGGAGTAACTCAGAGCAAGGCCAGGCAAACTCAGCAGCAAAACACTAACTGAGCTAACACATTGCACAGGCCCAGACCACAGGGTGGAGCTGCACTATATACAGGAGGCCTCTTGGTAATTGGTCAGGAACTGATTAGACAGGTGCACCTGATTCCTATAAGAACCAGAGAGTTCAGGCGCCGGCCCCTTATACACATAGCCATGAGGCATGCAGAGAGCAGAGACACAGAACATGGAGCTGGCATGAAACAGAAACCACATCATGGCCTGGAGCAGTGGGTAAGATTGTGTGAGAGATGTGAGGCCATGACGTGATGCCAGCAGAGTTGTTACAACCTTCCATTGGTTACACACATGGCTTGTAGCCAGTGCCCCCATACAGGCAAATCCTTTCAGATCAAGGACTATTACACGTGCGAATCGTCTTTTGTTGTCTATTTAATTAAGTGCCCATGTGGCTTACTGTATGTTGGTGAGACCACACAATCTGTGCGACATAGAGTATCCAAACACAAGTCTACCATTCGGTGTAAGAATTTACTTCTACCCATCCCCCATCCCTCATGACTTTGTGACACATGGCCATACCATTTCACAATTGAAATATCAAGTTATTGACTCTGTTTCCCCACAACGACGGGGAGGGGGGGGGGTGATAGGATCACATTTCTGAAGAAACGTGAAGCCTTCTGGATCCATACGTTGGAGACTCTTTCCCTGAAGGGGTTAAACAGAGAATATGACCTACTAGCTTTCATTTAAAGTGTCATAACGATGTGGTAATTTGTTATGCCTATTTTCTAATGATGTTTTCTCTATCCCCTTAGAGTCGTCTATACTGACCTCCTGACTCAGTCTCCCTATGGGCACTCAGTATTTTATGACAGCTCACCACATCTGCACCTCGATTTTGCTCATGTAATTCCTGTGCACGCATCAAGCAACACAGTACCAGTACCCTTGGTGCCACCTTTTGTTTCTTTTTCTATCCATAAGGGTCCTGCGGATTAAGACACGTCATCATTCACACATACTGTGTCCCAGTTTTGTATTAAGTATAGCGCTTTCACTTCTAGATATGGTATACAGCAGCCACACAGTGGTGACATTGGTGGAACGCAAGCGTTACCCTGTGTAACGCACCACCATCTTTATGACATCACCTCCTGTCTCATGCACCGTAGTACCGCGCTGGGACCCGCCCACTTTCGGTTGGCACAGCCCGCCCCCTTCCAGCCACCTCTGAGCGCTCAAATATGAGCAGTTTCACACAGGACACCAGACAAGCGGTGGACACCGCGTCTGCAGCGCCCCCAAGCAGGTAAGAACCCATCGGACCCACACTCCGAGTCACCATTAGGCACATGCACTGAACCACCGATGTATTTTCATCTATACAGGCTGCAATACTATACTATTTTTTCAACAGTATACCCCTTCCTTCTAACAAAGGGTATGTAAATCCATATATACAGCACCTCGCCATCTGGCTTCTTACTTATAGGACACATTCCTTATATTTACAGAAATATCTCACCGCTTGCTCAGTCTGGCATATTCTTCTTATCACTATCTACAAAACGGTATGTGACCCCTCTACCACTCTCCCACTCTGTTTTCTACCAGCATTGTGTCAAGATCGGTTTCTTCTGATTCCCATGTATAATATGGTTTTTCTAATATATTATGCCACATTGTCCTTTTGCCTACATTGGAGTTATGTATATACTTTATTTTTTCTTTCTTTACATTGAGTTTTGTTATATTTACAGTAACTGATGAAGGTCATATTGTGTGACCGAAACGTTTTGTTACTTGAAAAATAAACCGCTTGCATATGAGTTGAGTGCCAGGTCTTTTTTGCATATCATTAAGGTTTTGGAACCTACCTTGGCACCTCTTAAACAGGCTGTGCACACGTCAATTCGTTAAATTGTTTTGATTGTAAAGTCGTACTGCTGGATGGAAGGCTCCAGCGTTATAACCTTCCGTTGGTTACACACATGGCGTGCAGCCAGCGCAGAGGGTTGTGGTCCATCACCACAGTGAAGGTGTAACTATACAGGTAGAGCTACAAATGTTGCAGGGCCCAGAACATGGCCTGGCACTCCTCGATGGTGGAGTAGGCCACTTCCCTCGGCAAAAGCTTCCGGCTCAGGTACAACACTGGCTCCCCGAGTCGACCTGGCTGAGCACAGCACCGAGGCCAAACTCGATGGTGTCAGTCTGCACCAAGAATGGTTGTCTGCTCTCAACACAGGAGCGTTGCACAGGGCTGTTTTCAATGCCTGGAAGGCCCCCTCACGGCCGTCGGTCAAGTCGACTATGTGGGGTAGCTTCTTCCTGGTGAAGCCCTTCAAGGGTTTTGCCAGGCTACTATAGTTCTGTATGAAGTGCCTATAGTACCCTGCAGTGCCCAGGAAGGACATCACCTGTGTCCTGGAAGTGTGCCAGGATGCAATCTCGTCCAGTTTCCCAGGTTTTGGCTTTGTGGAGCCCCCGCCTACCCCGTGTCCCAGGTAGTGGACCTCACTAATGCCCATCTGGCACTTGCCCGGCTTGATGGTGAAGCTGGCTCAGTGAATTCGCCTGAGTACCTCCTCAAGATGCTGCAGGTGTTCGTCACAGGAGGAACTGAAGATGTTAATGTCATCCAAGTACGCTACCGCATACTTCTCCAGTCCCTGAAGCAGGTGGTTGACCAATCACTGGAAAATGGCAGGGGCATTCTGTATGCCGAAGGACATGACTGTGCATTAGTACAGTCCAAAGGATGTGATAAAGGCGGACTTCTGCGTCTCGGGGCTCAGGGGAATCTGCCAGTATCCTCGATCCATTATGGTCAGATATTTTGCTCCAGCTAACCGCTCAAGCAGCTCCTTGATGCACGGCATTGGGTGCACGTCAGAGGCTCTCATGGCGTTGAGCCCCCTGTAGTTCACGCAGAACCGGGTGGTCCGATCCTTCTTTGGCACGAGAACTACTGGTGAGTAGAGTTGAGCGACCTTGACCTTTTTAGAGTCGAGCCGGGTTTTGCGAAACCCGACTATGTCCAAAGTCGGGTCGAGTGAAATCGGCCGATTATGACGTAAAGTCGGGATCGACCGAAACACGAAACCCAATGCAAGTCAATGGGGCAGCATAGTCGGCAGTGAGTGGGGGCCAGGAAAACACCTAGAGTGCCCATTTTAATGTCAAAACCATCCATTCTTCTTAATGAAGCTTGTCAAGCGTAATTTACCTTATAATAATTGGAAGGCATTTGAAATTGGGGGTCATTTGGCTAAAGTTGTGGGGGGTAGGGCTGGTTCAAGTAATTAGTGGGCCCAGGAAATCTGGACCACGTCACGGCAGTGGAGCAGGGAGAGGTAAGTATTTCAACTTTGCAAGTGCTGTGAACCTGAGCAAGCAGGGGGGGCCCACTCGTTGGCATTGGCACTGGCACAGGGCCCCTCAAAGTACAGCGGTGTGTTTGCACGGCGGGGGCGCCTCCCACCGGCAGCAACACTTTTGCGTACTATGAGAGGCCCTGTGACAGTGACGTCGCCAACTAGTATTCCTCCCCCCACCTGATGAAGGAACCTGCACTTTCATCTGCACCTTCCTCTTTGTCCCCGTGTAAGGTGGTATGGTATGCGGGAAGAGCAACCTGACTTTCAGCAGGGTCACAATGTACCAGCAGACTCATCTATCACTGGCTGGGCAATGGGCACGATGAAGTGGAAACACAGATATAGGCCCAAAGAAGAAAGTGGGCTAAATGCAGTTCAAAATTGGTAACACAGGAATAACCAGGGGGCATTGCAGTGGAGGACAACTGGAATGAGAGGCTGACACAGAGAGTAGGGCCAAATCAGTAAGTAGTCGAAATGCAGTTCAAAATTGACAACCGTAGTAAACAGGCGGCACAGCTTTGTTCAGTGGAGGAGAACAGCAAGGAGTGGCAGACACCGATAGTAGGCCCCAACCCAACTAGTAGGCCAAATGCAGTCTAACATTAACAACTACTTAACGAGAGGCTGAAAATGGAATTTCAGGACAGGAAACCAGGAGAACAGCAAGGAGTGGCAGACACCGATAGTAGGCCCCAAACCAACTAGTACGCCAAATGCAGTTGTTCCATTTAACCACAATTTAATGAGAGCCTGAAGATAGAAGCTCAGGAAAGGCAACCTGGTGAAAACCTTGGAGTGTAACACAACCTGTCTCTACACCCCATACCAAATTTGTAGGCCTAATGCAGCGTAGTTTCCACCAACTACTAAACGAGAGCCGGAAGATCGAAGCTCATGAAAGGCAACCCGGGGAACACCTTGGAGTGTAACACAACCTCTCTCTACACCACGGAAGGGCTGATTCTTAGGAAGGAAGGCTGTTGTAAATAAGCATTGCGCGTCCGAGGGTGATTATATTCTTATTCGGTATCTACTCACCCTCGGACGCGCCATGCTTCTTGATTTGTAATTAATGTTTATTTGCAATGTGCTTTTGACTTACTCAATTATTTTTTTAATTATTGATTTTATTAAATTAATAGTTTAACATCTTATTGGAAATAATTTAAAGGAGACGCGACAGGACAACACTCGGTGGATGCCATATCTGTGTTAACAACTCCAAAAATCTTTCAGTTAACTTCTTGCAGGAGAAAGAAATTGTAGCTGTTGGACCTTTGTAGTACAGTTCCAGATATTTGTTGTGTGTTTGTTTTGATTGTTAAAATGTCTGCATTTGAGATCTCAACACGATCTTATTTTTTATAATCAAATTAATTTTTTAAATATTTTATTAGGTTGGTTCAAGGGGTACACGGGCCGCAGTAGACAGGTCAGTGGAGGCCTAGTGGAAGGAGGGACCGCAGATGCGCCACTGTTTCACCCATACACAATTAGTAGGCCTAATGCAGCGTAGTTTCCAACAGCTACTAAACGAGAGCCGGAAGATCGAAGCTCAGGAAAGGCAACCCGGGGAACACCTTGGAGTGTAACACAACCTCTCTCTACACCACGGAAGGGCTGATTCTTAGGAAGGAAGGCTGTTGTAAATAAGCATTGCGCGTCCGAGGGTGATTATATTCTTATTCGGTATCTACTCACCCTCGGACGCGCCATGCTTCTTGATTTGTAATTAATGTTTATTTGCAATGTGCTTTTGACTTACTCAATTATTTTTTTAATTATTGATTTTATTAAATTAATAGTTTAACATCTTATTGGAAATAATTTAAAGGAGACGCGACAGGACAACACTCGGTGGATGCCATATCTGTGTTAACAACTCCAAAAATCTTTCAGTTAACTTCTTGCAGGAGAAAGAAATTGTAGCTGTTGGACCTTTGTAGTACAGTTCCAGATATTTGTTGTGTGTTTGTTTTGATTGTTAAAATGTCTGCATTTGAGATCTCAACACGATCTTATTTTTTATAATCAAATTAATTTTTTAAATATTTTATTAGGTTGGTTCAAGGGGTACACGGGCCGCAGTAGACAGGTCAGTGGAGGCCTAGTGGAAGGAGGGACCGCAGATGCGCCACTGTTTCACCCATACACAATTAGTAGGCCTAATGCAGCGTAGTTTCCAACAGCTACTAAACGAGAGCCGGAAGATCGAAGCTCAGGAAAGGCAACCCGGGGAACACCTTGGAGTGTAACACAACCTCTCTCTACACCACGGAAGGGCTGATTCTTAGGAAGGAAGGCTGTTGTAAATAAGCATTGCGCGTCCGAGGGTGATTATATTCTTATTCGGTATCTACTCACCCTCGGACGCGCCATGCTTCTTGATTTGTAATTAATGTTTATTTGCAATGTGCTTTTGACTTACTCAATTATTTTTTTAATTATTGATTTTATTAAATTAATAGTTTAACATCTTATTGGAAATAATTTAAAGGAGACGCGACAGGACAACACTCGGTGGATGCCATATCTGTGTTAACAACTCCAAAAATCTTTCAGTTAACTTCTTGCAGGAGAAAGAAATTGTAGCTGTTGGACCTTTGTAGTACAGTTCCAGATATTTGTTGTGTGTTTGTTTTGATTGTTAAAATGTCTGCATTTGAGATCTCAACACGATCTTATTTTTTATAATCAAATTAATTTTTTAAATATTTTATTAGGTTGGTTCAAGGGGTACACGGGCAGCAATAGACAGGTCAGTGGAGGCCTAGTGGAAGGAGTGACGGCAGACAGGCATCAAAGGCCTAACATTGGGCTGGCTGTAGGCAAGTTAAAATTGGTTCCAGGGGAACACGGCCATCAGTGGCCTGGTCAGTGTAGTTGTAGTTGAAAGAACGGGCCGCAGACAGGCTTCGAAGGCCTAACATAACAAACTTGGGCTGGCTGGAGGCACTTTTAAATTGGTTCCAGGGGTACACGGGCAGCAGTGGTCTGGTCAGTGGAAGTCTAGTGGAAGGAGTGACCGCAGACAGGCTTCCAAGGCCTAACATAACAAACTTGGGCTGGCTGTAGGCACTTTTAAATTGGTTCCAGGGGTACACGGGCAGCGGTGGTCTGGTCAGTGGAAGTCTAGTGGAAGGAGTGACCGCAGACAGGCTTCCAAGGCCTAACATAACAAACTTGGGCTGGCTGGAGGCACTTTTAAATTGGTTCCAGGGGTACACGGGCAGCAGTGGTCTGGTCAGTGGAAGTCTAGTGGAAGGAGTGACCGCAGACAGGCTTCGAAGGCCTAACATAACAAACTTGGGCTGGCTGTAGGCACTTTTAAATTGGTTCCAGGGGTACACGGGCAGCAGTGGTCTGGTCAGTGGAAGTCTAGTGGAAGGAGTGACCGCAGACAGGCTTCCAAGGCCTAACATAACAAACTTGGGCTGGCTGTAGGCACTTTTAAATTGGTTCCAGGGGTACACGGGCAGCAGTGGTCTGGTCAGTGGAAGTCTAGTGGAAGGAGTGACCGCAGACAGGCTTCGAAGGCCTAACATAACAAACTTGGGCTGGCTGTAGGCACTTTTAAATTGGTTCCAGGGGTACACGGGCAGCAGTGGTCTGGTCAGTGGAAGTCTAGTGGAAGGAGTGACCGCAGACAGGCTTCCAAGGCCTAACATAACAAACTTGGGCTGGCTGTAGGCACTTTTAAATTGGTTCCAGGGGTACACGGGCAGCAGTGGTCTGGTCAGTGGAAGTCTAGTGGAAGGAGTGACCGCAGACAGGCTTCCAAGGCCTAACATAACAAACTTGGGCTGGCTGGAGGCACTTTTAAATTGGTTCCAGGGGTACACGGGCAGCAGTGGTCTGGTCTGTGGAAGTCTAGTGGAAGGAGTGACCGCAGACAGGCTTCCAAGGCCTAACATAACAAACTTGGGCTGGCTGTAGGCACTTTTAAATTGGTTCCAGGGGTACACGGGCAGCAGTGGTCTGGTCAGTGGAAGTCTAGTGGAAGGAGTGACCGCAGACAGGCTTCCAAGGCCTAACATAACAAAATTGGGCTGACTGTAGGCACTTTTAAATTGGTTCCAGGGTAACACGGCCAGCAGTGGCCTGGTCAGTGTAGTAGTTGTAGAAAGAAGGGACCGCAGACAGGCTTCGAAGGCCTAACATAACAAAAATGGCAAAACAATGGTATTGTCAGTGCCAGGCATTGAAGGATGTCAGCGCCTAGACTACACATTGGTGAAGCTGTGAGAGATAATTTTGCTAGTGGTAGAGCACTGTTTGAGCTGGGGGGGGGAACTGTCTTGTGGCCGGCGGTACAGGCACAGGGCCCCTCATATTACAACGGTGTGTCTGACGTTGGGTGCGCACCACCACCGCCAGAGACACTTTATTGTACTATGAGGGACCCAGTGGCAGTGCCGTCGACCAAAAGCGGCCACACCCACCTCTTCAGACAAACAGCACTCTCAAGGGTCCAAGCGCAAAGTGGCGATAGCACGGCCCCGTGTGGGGACTTTGGCCATTTCGTGAGGTGGAAACATGTCGTATGCTGGACAATCAGGTGAAGAAAATTACGAGATTGGAAAAGTCATTCAGAATAGTCCACAGGCAAGACCTTTTCATAGGAAAGCTAGGTGTCAGCCGGGCAGGGTGGGGCAAAAGATTTTGAAATCCAGTTGTGGTTCATTTTAATGAAGGTTAGATCATCTACATTTTGGGTAGCCAGACGAGTCCTTTTTTCTGTTAGTATTGAACCTGCAGCACTGAATACTCTTTCTGATAGGACACTAGCTGCCGGGCAAGCAAGCTCCTGCAATGCATATTCTGCCAATTCTGGCCAGGTGTCTAATTTTGATGCCCAGTAATCAAATGGGAATGACGGTTGAGGGAGAACGTCGATAAGGGATGAAAAATAGTTTGTAACCATACTGGACAAATGTTGTCTCCTGTCACTTTGAATTGATGCTGCAGTACCTGTCCTGTCTGCGGTCATAGAAAAATCACTCCACAACCTGGTCAGAAAACCCCTCTGGCCAACGCCACTTCTGATTTCTGCCCCTCTAACACCTCTGGTCTGCTGGCCCCTGGAGCTCGTGTGAGAATGATCACGGGCGCTGTGTGCAGGGAATGCCAGAAGCAAACGGTCAACAAGAGTTGATTGTTTTGTTGCTAATATTAGTTCCAAGTTCTCATGTGGCATAATATTTTGCAATTTGCCTTTATAGCGAGGATCAAGGAGGCAGGCCAACCAGTAATCGTCATCGTTCATCATTTTTGTAATGCGTGTGTCCCTTTTGAGGATACGCAAGGCATAATCCGCCATGTGGGCCAAAGTTCCCGTTGTCAAATCTGCGGTTGTGCTTGGTTGAGGGGCAGTTGCAGGCAAATCTACGTCACTTGTGTCCCTCAAAAAACCAGAACCCGGCCTTGCCACGCCACCAATTTCCCGTGCCCCCGGGAAAGCTTCCTCATTAAAAATATACTCATCCCCATCATCCTCCTCATCCTCCACCTCCTCTTCGCCCGGTACCTCGTCATGTACACTGCCCTGATCAGACAATCGCTGACTGTCATCAAGGCTTTCCTCTTCCTCTGGTGCAGACGCCTGATCCTTTATGTGCGTCAAACTTTGCATCAGCAGACGCATTAGGGGGATGCTCATGCTTATTATGGCGTTGTCTGCACTAACCAGCCGTGTGCATTCCTCAAAACACTGAAGGACTTGACACATGTCTTGAATCTTCGACCACTGCACACCTGACAACTCCATGTCTGCCATCCTACTGCCTGCCCGTGTATGTGTATCCTCCCACAAAAACATAACAGCCCGCCTCTGTTCGCACAGTCTCTGAAGCATGTGCAGTGTTGAGTTCCACCTTGTTGCAACGTCTATGATTAGGCGATGCTGGGGAAGGTTCAAAGAACGCTGATAGGTCTGCATACGGCTGGAGTGTACAGGCGAACGGCGGATATGTGCGCAAAGTCCACGCACTTTGAGGAGCAGGTCGGATAACCCCGGATAACTTTTCAGGAAGCACTGCACCACCAGGTTTAAGGTGTGAGCCAGGCAAGGAATGTGTTTCAGTTGGGAAAGGGAGATGGCAGCCATGAAATTCCTTCCGTTATCACTCACTACCTTGCCTGCCTCAAGATCTACAGTGCCCAGCCACGACTGCGTTTCTTGCTGCAAGAACTCGGACAGAACTTCCGCGGTGTGTCTATTGTCGCCCAAACACTTCATAGCCAATACAGCCTGCTGACGTTTGCCAGTAGCTGCCCCATAATGGGAGACCTGGTGTGCAACAGTGGCAGGTGCGGATGGAGTGTTTGTGCGACTGCGGTCTGTGGACGAGCTCTTGCTTCTGCAGGAGGACGAGGAGGAGGAGGAGGGGGTGCGAACGGCTACAGACAACTGTTTACTAGACCGTGGCCTAGGCAGAACTGTCCCAAACTTGCTGTCCCCTGTGGACCCTGAATCCACCACATTTACCCAGTGTGCCGTGATGGACACGTAACGTCCCTGGCCATGCCTACTGGTCCATGCATCGGTTGTCAGGTGCACCTTTGTGCTCACAGATTGCCTGAGTGCATGGACGATGCGCTCTTTAACATGCTGGTGGAGGGCTGGGATGGCTTTTCTGGAAAAAAAGTGTCGACTGGGTAGCTCGTAGCGTGGTACAGCGTAGTCCATCAGGTCTTTGAAAGCTTCGCTTTCAACTAACCGGTAGGGCATCATCTCTAACGAGATTAGTCTAGCTATGTGGGCGTTCAAACCCTGTGTACGCGGATGCGAGGCTAAGTATTTCCTTTTTCTAACCATAGTCTCATGTAGGGTGAGCTGGACTGGAGAGCTGGAGATCGTGGAACTAGCGGGGGTGCCGGTGGACATGGCAGACTGAGAGACGGTGGGAGATGGTATTGTTGCCGCCGGTGCCCTAGATGCAGTGTTTCCTACTACGAAACTGGTGATATCCTGACCCTGACTGCTTTGGCCTGGCAAAGATACCTGCACAGATACAGCAGGTGGTGCGCTAAATGGTGGTCCTACACTGCCGGAAGGGATGTTGCGTTGATGACTAGCTTCATTGGCCGAGGGTGCAACAACCTTAAGGGACGTTTGGTAGTTAGTCCAAGCTTTCAAATGCATGGTGGTTAAATGTCTATGCATGCAACTAGTATTGAGACTTTTCAGATTCTGACCTCTGCTTAAGGAAGTAGAACATTTTTGACAGATGACTTTGCGCTGATCAATTGGATGTTGTTTAAAAAAATGCCAGACTGCACTCTTTCTAGCATCGGATACCTTTTCAGGCATTGCAGACTGAGCTTTAACCGGATGGGCACGCTGTCCTCCACCAGGTTTTGGCTTTGCCACGCGTTTTGGGCAAGATACGGGCCCGGCAGATGGAACCTGTGGCGATGTTGATGCCTGCTGCGGCCCCTCCTCCTCCTCTGCTTCAGAACTGCTGCCGCCTGCACCCTGTTCCCCCAATGGCTGCCAATCGGGGTCAAGAACTGGGTCATCTAATAACTCTTCTTGTACCTCCTGCGCAACTTCGTCTGTGTCACCGTGTCGTTCGGTGGTATAGCGTTCGTGATGGGGCAACATAGTCTCATCAGGGTCTGATTCTTGATCAGCACCCTGCGAGGGCAATGTTGTGGTCTGAGTCAAAGGACCAGCATAGTAGTCTGGCTGTGGCTGTGCATCAGTGCACTCCATGTCAGATTCAACTTGTAATGGGCATGGACTGTTAACTGCTTCACTTTCTAAGCCAGGGACGGTATGTGTAAAGAGCTCCATGGAGTAACCCGTTGTGTCGCCTGCTGCATTCTTCTCTGTTGTTGTTTTTGCTGAAGAGGACAAGGAAGTGACTTGTCCCTGACCGTGAACATCCACTAACGACGTGCTGCTTTTACTTTTACCAGTTTCACGAGAGGAGGCAAAAGAGCTAGAGGCTGAGTCAGCAAGATAAGCCAAAACTTGCTCTTGCTGCTCCGGCTTTAAAAGCGGTTTTCCTAATCCCAGAAAAGGGAGCGTTCGAGGCCTTGTGTAGCCGGACGACGAACCTGGCTCCACAGCTCCAGACTTAGGTGCAATATTTTTTTCCCCACGACCACCTGATGCTCCACCACTACCACTACCCTCATTACCAGCTGACAATGAACGCCCCCGGCCACGACCTCTTCCACTAGACTTCCTCATTGTTTTAAAAACGTAACCAAACTAACGTTATTTGTTGCAGTCACACAACTTACACGGTGAGCTATAACTTCAGTATGATTTAGCTACCCCTTTACAGGTTGGTGAGACCACAGCGAAAATCAGGCCCAATGTTACACACTCTGTTTTTGGTGGCTGCAAATTAGAGAGATGCCCCACACGCAGGACTGTCACTGAAGCACAAATGTTAATATTAATGTCACACTATTATTTTTTTTTTATTTTTAATTTTTTCAGGAACACTTTAGAAACCCCAAAAAAAAAAAAAAATAGATTTTTGCAGGGAGAATTTAGAAAACAAATGTAACAAACTATATGCTTTCTATGGGCCACTGAGTGAGAGATGACGCACACAGGAATCAGGAGTGGCACACAAGCCCAGAGGCCAATATTTTTCTACCAATGATTGATGGAGTTATTTTCTCTGGTAGATTTTGGAACCCAAATCAAGGAAAAAAAATATAGGCTTTCTATGGACCACAATTGGAGAGAGAGAGAGAGAGAGAGAGAGAGAGAGAGATGGCACACCCAGGAGTCAAGACTGGCACACAAGCAGAAAGGCCAATATTAATCTCCCACTGTTTTTTTTGGTTGTTTTTTTTTTTTTTTTTTTCAGGGAGACTTTAGAAAAAAAAAAATAATAAAAAAAATATGATTTTATCAGGAAGAATTTAGAAACCAAATAAAATAAAATGATTTTTTCAGGGAGAATTTATAAAACAAATAAAAACAAAAATAGGCGTTCTATGGCCCACTGACTGAGAGATGACGCACAGAGGAGTCAGGAGTGGCACACAAGCCCAGAGGCCAATATTTTTCTACCAATGATTGATGTACTTATTTTCTCTGGTAGATTTTGGAACCCAAATCAAGGAAAAAAAATATAGGCTTTCTATGGACCACAATTGGAGAGAGAGAGAGAGAGATGGCACACCCAGGAGTCAAGACTGGCACACAAGCAGAAAGGCCAATATTAATCTCCCACTGTTTATTTTGGTTGTTTTTTTTTTTTTTTTTTCAGGGAGACTTTAGAAAAAAAAATAATAAAAAAAATATGATTTTATCAGGAAGAATTTAGAAACCAAATAAAATAAAATGATTTTTTCAGGGAGAATTTATAAAACAAATAAAAACAAAAATAGGCGTTCTATGGCCCACTGACTGAGAGATGACGCACAGAGGAGTCAGGAGTGGCACACAAGCCCAGAGGCCAATATTTTTCTACCAATGATTGATGTAGTTATTTTCTCTGGTAGATTTTGGAACCCAAATCAAGGAAAAAAAATATAGGCTTTCTATGGACCACAATTGGAGAGAGAGAGAGAGAGAGAGAGATGGCACACCCAGGAGTCAAGACTGGCACACAAGCAGAAAGGCCAATATTAATCTCCCACTGTTTTTTTTGGTTGTTTTTTTTTTTTTTTTTTTCAGGGAGACTTTAGAAAAAAAAATAATAAAAAAAATATGATTTTATCAGGAAGAATTTAGAAACCAAATAAAATAAAATGATTTTTTCAGGGAGAATTTATAAAACAAATAAAAACAAAAATAGGCGTTCTATGGCCCACTGACTGAGAGATGACGCACAGAGGAGTCAGGAGTGGCACACAAGCCCAGAGGCCAATATTTTTCTACCAATGATTGATGTAGTTATTTTCTCTGGTAGATTTTGGAACCCAAATCAAGGAAAAAAAATATAGGCTTTCTATGGACCACAATTGGAGAGAGAGAGAGAGAGAGAGATGGCACACCCAGGAGTCAAGACTGGCACACAAGCAGAAAGGCCAATATTAATCTCCCACTGTTTTTTTTGGTTGTTTTTTTTTTTTTTTTTTCAGGGAGACTTTAGAAAAAAAAATAATAAAAAAAATATGATTTTATCAGGAAGAATTTAGAAACCAAATAAAATAAAATGATTTTTTCAGGGAGAATTTATAAAACAAATAAAAACAAAAATAGGCGTTCTATGGCCCACTGACTGAGAGATGACGCACACAGGAGTCAGGAGTGGCACACAAGCCCAGAGGCCAATATTTTTCTACCAATGATTGATGTAGTTATTTTCTCTGGTAGATTTTGAAACCCAAATCAAGGAAAAAAAATATAGGCTTTCTATGGACCACAATTGGAGAGAGAGAGAGAGAGAGAGAGAGAGAGAGATGGCACACCCAGGAGTCAAGACTGGCACACAAGCAGAAAGGCCAATATTAATCTCCCACTGTTTTTTTTGGTTGTTTTTTTTTTTTTTTTTCAGGGAGACTTTAGAAAAAAAAAATAATAAAAAAAATATGATTTTATCAGGAAGAATTTAGAAACCAAATAAAATAAAATGATTTTTTCAGGGAGAATTTATAAAACAAATAAAAACAAAAATAGGCGTTCTATGGCCCACTGACTGAGAGATGACGCACAGAGGAGTCAGGAGTAGCACACAAGCCCAGAGGCCAATATTTTTCTACCAATGATTGATGTAGTTATTTTCTCTGGTAGATTTTGGAACCCAAATCAAGGAAAAAAAATATAGGCTTTCTATGGACCACAATTGGAGAGAGAGAGAGAGAGAGAGAGATGGCACACCCAGGAGTCAAGACTGGCACACAAGCAGAAAGGCCAATATTAATCTCCCACTGTTTTTTTTGGTTGTTTTTTTTTTTTTTTTTTTTCAGGGAGACTTTAGAAAAAAAAATAATAAAAAAAATATGATTTTATCAGGAAGAATTTAGAAACCAAATAAAATAAAATGATTTTTTCAGGGAGAATTTAGAAAACAAATAAAACCAAAAATAGGCGTTCTATGGCCCACTGACTGAGAGAGAGAGAGAGATGGCACGCTTAGTACTGGCACACAAGCCCAAAGGGCAATATTAATCTCCCTTTTTTTTTCAGGGAGAATTTCTAAAACCCAAAAAAAAAAAAAAAAATAGGCTTTCTATGGCCCACTATTTGTGAGAGAGATGGGACGCTCAGGACTGGCACAGATGGCACGCTCAGGACTGGCACACAAGCCCAGAGGCCAATATTAATCTCCCTTTTTTTCTGGGAGAATTTATAAAACCAAAAAAATATTTAAATAGGCTTTCTATGGCCCACTATTTGTGAGAGAGATGGCACGCTCAGGACTGGCACAGATGGCACGCTCACAACTGGCACACAAGCCCAGAGGCCAATATTAATCTCCCTTTTTTTCAGGGAGAATTTATAAAACCAAAAAAAAAATTAAATAGGCTTTCTATGGCCCACTATTTGTGAGAGAGATGGCACACTCAGGGCTGGCACAGATGGCACGCTCAGGACTGGCACACAAGCCCAGAGGCCAATATTAATCTCCCTTTTTTTCAGGGAGAATTTATAAAACCAAAAAAAAAATTAAATAGGTTTTCTATGGCCCACTATTTGTGAGAGAGATGGCACACTCAGGGCTGGCACAGATGGCACGCTCAGGACTGGCACACAAGCCCAGAGGCCAATATTAATCTCCCTTTTTTTCAGGGAGAATTTATAAAACCCAAAAAAAAATTAAATAGGCTTTCTATGGCCCACTATTTGTGAGAGAGATGCCAGACTCAGGACTGGCACAGATGGCACGCTCAGGACTGGCACACAAGCCCAGAGGCCAATATTAATCTCCCTTTTTTTCTGGGAGAATTTATAAAACCAAAAAAATATTTAAATAGGCTTTCTATGGCCCACTATTTGTGAGAGAGATGACACGCTCAGGACTGGCACAGATGGCACGCTCACAACTGGCACACAAGCCCAGAGGCCAATATTAATCTCCCTTTTTTTCAGGGAGAATTTATAAAACCAAAAAAAAAATTAAATAGGCTTTCTATGGCCCACTATTTGTGAGAGAGATGGCACACTCAGGGCTGGCACAGATGGCACGCTCAGGACTGGCACACAAGCCCAGAGGCCAATATTAATCTCCCTTTTTTTCAGGGAGAATTTATAAAACCCAAAAAAAAATTAAATAGGCTTTCTATGGCCCACTATTTGTGAGAGAGATGCCAGACTCAGGACTGGCACACAAGCCCAAAGGCCAATATTAATCTCCCACTGTATTTTTATCAGGGAGAATTTATACACCCCACAAAAAAAATACAGAAAAATGAAAAGGCTTTCTATGGCCCACTATGTGAGAGAGATGGCACACACAGGGATGGCACTCTAGCAGAAATGCCAAATTGCCAATCTTAATCTCCCACCAAGAAAAAAAAAAAAAAAAAAAACAGGGAATGTCCTACAATTACTATCTCCCTGCCTGCAGTAATCTCAGCCAGGTATGGCAGGCAGCAATAAGGAGTGGACTGATGCACAAATCAAATAAAAAGTGTGGACAAACAAAAAAGATAGCTGTGCAGAAAGGAAGGAACAAGAGGATTTGTGCTTTGAAAAAAGCAGTTGGTTTGCACAGCGGCGTACACACAGCAATGCAGCTATCAGGGAGCCTTCTAGGGCAGCCCAATGAGCTACAGCGCTGAGGGGGAAAAAAAAAAAAAAAAACTTCCACTGTCCCTGCACACCGAGGGTGGTGTTGGACAGTGCAAATCGCTGCAGCACAAGCGGTTTTGTGGTTAATGGACCCTGCCTAACGCTATCCCTGCTTCTGACAAAGCGGCAGCAACCTCTCCCTAAGCTCAGATCAGCAGCAGTAAGATGGCGGTCGGCGGGAACGCCTCTTTATAGCCCCTGTGACGTCGCAGACAGCAAGCCAATCACTGCAATGCCCTTCTCTAAGATGGTGGGGACCAGGACCTATGTCATCACGCTGCCCACACTCTGCGTTTACCTTCATTGGCTGAGAAATGGCGCTTTTCGCGTCATTGAAACGCGACTTTGGCGCGAAAGTCGCGTACCGCATGGCCGACCCCGCACAGGGGTCGGATCGGGTTTCATGAAACCCCGACTTAGCCAAAAGTCGGCGACTTTTGAAAATGTTCGACCCGTTTCGCTCAACCCTACTGGTGAGGTTCACGTTCTCTGACCTTTGAATCACCCCCAGCTGTAACATCTCATCAGTCTCCTGGCGCATCATCTGCTGCACCTGGTCAGAGATCCAATAGGGTGTTCGCCATAGTGGGGCATGATTCCCGGTGTCCACCTCGTGGACTGCTAACACAGTCCTTCCAGGTCAGTTGGAGAACACAACCTGGAAGGGTTCCAGCATGGTCCGCAACTGCGACCGCTGGGGTTCGGATAACAAGGCGCTTATCTCCACATCCTCAATGGACCCACCGGCCTTGGCTTGGGCCAGCATGTCCAGGAGGGGGTCTTCCTCCCTATCTTCAGGCAGGCTGCAGACCGGTAGGACGTAAGGTTCACGTTCATGATGAGCCTTCATCATGTTGACGTGAAAGGCCTTTCGCCTACCCCGAGCATGGTCAAGCGTGACAACGTACAGTGGGGCAAAAAAGTATTTAGTCAGTCAGCAATAGTGCAAGTTCCACCACTTAAAAAGATGAGAGGCGTCTGTAATTTACATCATAGGTAGACCTCAACTATGGGAGACAAACTGAGAAAAAAAAAATCCAGAAAATCACATTGTCTGTTTTTTTATCATTTTTTTTGCATATTATGGTGGAAAATAAGTATTTGGTCAGAAACAAACAATCAAGATTTCTGGCTCTCACAGACCTGTAACTTCTTCTTTAAGAGTCTCCTCTCTTGGCACCTGTTTAAACTTGTTATCAGTATAAAAAGACACCTGTGCACACCCTCAAACAGTCTGACTCCAAACTCCACTATGGTGAAGACCAAAGAGCTGTCAAAGGACACCAGAAACAAAATTGTAGCCCTGCACCAGGCTGGGAAGACTGAATCTGCAATAGCCAACCAGCTTGGAGTGAAGAAATCAACAGTGGGAGCAATAATTAGAAAATGGAAGACATACAAGGCCACTGATAATCTCCCTCGATCTGGGGCTCCACGCAAAATCCCACCCCGTGGGGTCAGAATGATCACAAGAACGGTGAGCAAAAATCCCAGAACCATGCGGGGGGACCTAGTGAATGAACTGCAGAGAGCTGGGACCAATGTAACAAGGCCTACCATAAGTAACACACTACGCCACCATGGACTCAGATCCTGCAGTGCCAGACTTGTCCCACTGCTTAAGCCAGTACATGTCCGAACCCGTCTGAAGTTTGCTAGAGAGCATTTGGATGATCCAGAGGAGTTTTGGGAGAATGTCCTATGGTCTGATGAAACCAAACTGGAACTGTTTGGTAGACACACCACTTGTCGTGTTTGGAGGAAAAAGAATACTGAGTTGCATCCATCAAACACCATACCTACTGTAAAGCATGGTGGTGGAAACATCATGCTTTGGGGATGTTTCTCTGCAAAGGGGCCAGGACGACTGATCCGGGTACATGAAAGAATGAATGGGGCCATGTATCGTGAGATTTTGAGCGCAAACCTCCTTCCATCAGCAAGGGCATTGGAGATGAAACGTGGCTGGGTCTTTCAACATGACAATGATCCAAAGCACACCGCCAGGGCAACGAAGGAGTGGCTTCGTAAGAAGCATTTCAAGGTCCTGGAGTGGCCTAGCCAGTCTCCAGATCTCAACCCTATAGAAAACCTTTGGAGGGAGTTGAAAGTCCGTGTTGCCAAGCGAAAAGCCAAAAACATCACTGCTCTAGAGGAGATCTGCATGGAGGAATGGGCCAACATACCAACAACAGTGTGTGGCAACCTTGTGAAGACTTACAGAAAACGTTTGACCTCTGTCATTGCCAACAAAGGATATATTACAAAGTATTGAGATAAAATTTTGTTTCTGACCAAATACTTATTTTCCACCATAATATGCAAATAAATTGTTAAAAAAACAGACAATGTGATTTTCTGGATTTTTTTTTCTCAGTTTGTCTCCCATAGTTGAGGTCTACCTATGATGTAAATTACAGACGCCTCTCATCTTTTTAAGTGGTGGAACTTGCACTATTGCTGACTGACTAAATACTTTTTTGCCCCACTGTAGGTGACTGGGTTGAGCTGTTGGTGGACGATGTACAGGCCTTCCAACAAGAGGAAAGGCATCAGCACCCATGCCCTTTGACCCACGTGGTAGGTCCGTTACCGGGTGTTCAGGTTGTACCAGTGCTTCTGATCAGCCTGAGCCTGCGTCATGTCATGCACCAACTGCGTCAAGGTCTGCATTTTGTCACTGACGCGCATGACATACTCCTCTATGGACACTTCAGAAGGTTTCGGCTCCTCTTCCCAGGATTCCCTTACCAACCCAAGGGGTCCCTGGACTCATCTGCCTTACAGGAGCTCGAAGGGGAGAACCCCGTCAAGGCCTGCGGAACCTCTCGGTAAGCGAGTATCAAGTGTGGGAGGTACCGCTCCCAGTCACGTCCTTTGGTCTCAACCAGCATGCATAGTATCTGTTTCAGGGTACCATTGAAGCGCTCACACAAGCCATTGGTCTGTGGGTGATACGCACTCAATACCAGATGCTTCACCTGCATTTTCTTACAGAGAGCCTCTATTAGCCAAGACATGAATTGAGTCCCTTGAACAGTAAGCATCTCTCTGGGAAATCCTACTCGTGAAAAGATAGCCAACAGTGCATACACCACCTTATCTGCCCTAGTTGAGGACAGAGCAACTGCCTCTGGGTACCGGGTAGCGTAGTCTACCACAGTAAGGGCGTATTGCTTTCCAGAGCTGCTGGGGACGGCCAGCGGGCCCACAATGTCCACCGCGATCCTCTGGAAAGGCTCCTCTATCACTGGCAATGGGATCAGGGGAGCCTTAAGAGCAGGTCCCGCCTACCCCACTCTTTGGCAGGTGATGCAGGAGCTGCAGTAGTTTGTCACATCTGTCCCCATCTTGGGCCAATAGAATTCTTGAGACAGCCGGGCCTTAGTTTTGCTGATCCCCAAGTGTCCAGCGAGCGGGATCTCATGGGCAATCCGCAGCAACTCACTCCTGAATTGGTACGGGATGACTAGCTGTCTCCCTCAACCACTCCTTTTGGGATTTTCCGCGTACTGTCTCCCGGAACAACCTCCCTTGTTCCCAGAACACCCTCTCCTTATCAGACACGGAGGTGGGCGTCTCAGCGAGGTGTCTCAAATTCTTCAGGCGCGCATCTGAGTGCAGAGAGGCCTGGAACTCCTGGCTAGGTGCAGCCAGAAGCGACGTCAGGGTCCCTTCCCCACAGGAACCCTCTGGGACCTGCTCTGGGTCCATCTCTGGTTCAGTCACGCCTGTGACTGAGGAGGGTCCAGAAGGCAGAACGTTTTCTGCATTTCCGGCAGGGCTGTGGAGTCGGAGTCGTGGATTCGGAGTCAGTTTTGGTTGGAGTCGAAGTCGGTAGAAATGTTCCGAATCCGACTCCAGCTTTTAAAAAAAAGTATTAATTTTTCATAATTGAACTTTCATATGAATTTTATAAATGTTACTCAAATATATATGTTCTATCAAACTATGAACAACAGTGATAAGCAGTTCTGCTGGAGATAGAGACATTTCTTACTTCTTGTGTGTCACTGTTCTCCACTGCCCTTATTTAATCTTATACTTGGTTAACCTCATGCTGCCCCAACCCCCCTACTTACAATGTATGAAACTGAAAGTGAAAATGTGTTGCAAATTCTTAGTAGTAAAGCTCCTCCTCTAGACTAGATGTTTGGTGTGCGTCTTCCAAGCATCTCACAGCTGCTACTCAGTAGAGGAAGACTGTAAGAAGTATTATCCTTTCAACAAACTTTGCATCAGTTAACTGTGAGTACATGAGGAATAACAGTATTACTGACCACTATATCAGTTGTTTGACCTGGCAATAATTTTGTACAATTGTTTTTAGGAAAAACAATTGTCATTTGGATTGTGAATGCAGAATTAAAAACCTGAGAATGTCAAAGAAGCGTCACATTAAATCAGCTGTATTTGAACATGTCACCATTACTCAAGATAGAAAACATTATGTCTGTCAGTGTATGACAAATGATCCAGATGAAAACAAATGCTGTGAAGCCAAGATCAGTGCATATTCAGGCAAAGATAAAAATGCTCCTACCAGAGCTTCTAATCTAAAGAGACATTTACAGCGCTTTCATCCAGAAGTACTGAAAGAAGTGGATGAGAAAGACTGCATCCAAACCAATGAACCAGTGCCAAGCTCTTCCAGCCAAACAAAGGAGCAGAGAACTTTGCAGCCATCAGTTGCAAGATATTTTGGCAGTGAAAAAGTTACTGTGACAATGACAGTAGATACATTTAAAAAACAGATCATAGAGCTTGTTGTAAAGGATATTGTGCCTATTTCATTATTTTTACGACCAGCTTTTATGTGTCTGAATGGGGAAATGGCCCGCAAGCTTGGTGTTTCTCTGGAGAGAGAGTATTAGAAAATTAGTAATCGAAGAAGCTTTTAAACAAAAGGAAGAACTTAAAAAAAACTCTCAAGGGATGCTTTCTGTTTCTTAAAATGGATGCCTGCACATGTCACAGAGTGAACTATTTTGCCATCAATGTCCGATTTGTTTGTGACAAGAAAGAAATAGTTACCAAGACATTGGCAGTAAAAGACACCAAAGCTCATCACACCAGTGAGTTTCTCCAGGTCTTGGTGGAAAAGGTTCTGCAAGACTATGAACTTAAAAAAGAGCAAGTTCTTTCTGTCGTAACTGACAATGCTTCAAATATGATAAGTACTATTAAGCTAATGAATGAGAGTAATGATGGTGACCGGCAGCTAGAAGAACATTCTGGGTCCACAGACACAGAAATGTTAGAAATAGAGGAACACAGTATTGTAACTGAGGAGCAAACTGAAGTTGCTTCAGATAAACAGCAACATGATAGTTTAGATGATCTTGTTGAAACTGTGTCAATACGTTCTTTCATTCATCACATGCGCTGTGTTGTGCATACGCTACAGCTGGCTATAAGAGACAGTCTGCAAGAAGGACATGATGCTGCACTGATTGGCAAGGTGAGAACATTGGCTACTGTTGCCAGAACCCCTAAAGTTGACTCAATTTTGAAGAGACATGCTGGAAAAGGGGCAATTATTGATAAAGCCACACGATGGGGCAGTACTTACTTAATGATTCAGCGCTTGGTTGAACTGAAAACCCTTCTTGTAGACATGGCTAACCCTCAACTGACGCTAAATGAAAGTCAGTGGAATCAGGTGACTGAGCTGGAAAAATTGCTAGAGCACCCATTTACAGTGACTACAAAATGACAAGCAGAGGACTTAACTCCAGGTATTTTCTTACAGGAGTGGAAGAACCTGATGTTTTGCCTGTCCCAAAAAAGGAGGGTTAATTGCAAGTGGCATTGCTACATCAATGAAGCGGAGAGAGGAGCTACTATTACAAAATAACATTCTTTTTGCAGCTGTTTATGTAGACGCAATGCATCCGATTCTTCTAGATGATCAACAGCTAACTAAAGGAAAAGAAGCTCTGTTTGAAATAGCAGTAAGGATGAAAGGGTTGCAGAACAGTCAGGAGGAACAAGAAGAATTTGGTTGTCCTGCCACATCTTCACCCTCATCAACTGATGAAGAATTTAATTTAGAAAAATATTTGGATCACAAGGACCGTGCAAAGCGTTCCCGCATAGAAGAGTCATCCCCATCAAAGAACACCGCCAGTACATTTCAGCAGAATTTTTCATGTGCACTAAAAGAAATTGAGAAATTTGACCATTCATCAAAAATAACAGTGCAACAAGCGATTCCTCTGTATCCTGACATTGTCAGAGATGTTGCCCGAGTGGTTACTGCTTTGCCACCAACCCAAGTTAGTGTCGGGAGGTTGTTCTCTGCTCTCAAATAATTAGATCAGATTTGAGGGCGTCCATGAAGGAGGATCTGACAGAGGCAATACTTTTTCTGAGGACAAATTTATAGATTTCTTCTTCTTAACTGCATAACAGTGTTTATTGCATATTTACTTACAAGAGTTTAGAAAAGTTTATAAAAGTTATTTGCTATATTCTAATTGTATTCTAATAAATATAGTTTTTGCTCTAAGTGGTCTGATTACTTATATGATGGCGAGAAACTGAATAAGCACGATGTTAATATTTGACAACAGTAAATTTATTGTTACGAATGGGCCATTTATGAAGGAGTCAGAGCCAGAGTCGGAGTCGGAACCTGATAAAATCCAGGAGTCGGAGTCGCAATTGTGGCTTACCGACCCCACAGCCCTGGTTTCCAGGTACTCTGTGGGTGACAGCAGCTATGTAGGCTGTCTCCCCTGGGATTTCCACAGACCCATCAGCCGGCGCTGCTATGGGTACTACCTCCTCATCCATCCCCAGCATCCCAGGGGCAGTGCTACTTATGGGGCAGTTACCTTCCTCTGTGGCACTGGTCAGTTGCACGACATCACCTTCCTCATGGTTCCCATACATCTCCCCATTTCCCACAGCACCATCGCTTGTTCCTGTTAGGGGTTCCACAGCCATCCCACCCCTCAGAGTGACGTGGCTGAGCACTCCTGCACCTGTTAACACATCATTATTAGGACACAAATGGTTAGCAGGTAACACATGCACACTTTCATCATTAGCATTATCGGTATTACCTTGGGCATTTTTAGAAAAATGATTATCAGGTTCATCATTAATTGGTAAAGCATTGTCAGGTAACACATGCAATTTCCCATTGGTATCATCAGCATTCGATCGGGGAGGGGAGTCAGGGACATAGTATGCAACCATCCGCCCCAAATCAGTCCCCAATAAAACATCAGTGGGCAAGTTATCGGACAGCCCCACTTCCTTCATCTCGCCCCCGGCACCCCAATCTGCATAAACCCGGGCCATTGGCAGGGGACAGCGGATGCCCCCAATCCCGGTGACAGTCACGGTTTTCCTGGAATGATCTCTTCAGGGCCCGCCAGTTTGGGTTGGATGAGAGTTCGTTCAGCCCCGGTGTCCTTGAGGCCTGTAGCGACATGGCCCCCCATGGTGACATGCTGCACGTTGTCACACACCCTCCCAACCGTCCCATGCACCAAAAGAAGTGCTGCATTAGGCCCTGGGGCCTTGTCTGGGCAATTCTTCTGCTTCTCTGGACAGAGGGGACTGATATGACCAGTCCGCTTGCAGAAAAAAACACTGACAAGGGTCGGTGGTAGGTCTGATGCTGTTCGCAACAGGGACTGGGCCTCCGGTGAGTTGGTTGACAGGGGTACTGGTGTTGGTTGCAGGCTTACCCCTCTCCAGCTGGCGGTGACTGGCTTCCGCACTTCCAATTTACGGTTGGCCTCATAGGCATCAGCAATTTGCGCTGCTTTAGTCACGTCTTTGGACTCTCTGTCCATCACGAACTGTCGCACCTCAGCTGGGCAAAGATGTAAGAACTGGTCTTTGATCATCAGGTCCCGCAGCTGTGCAAAGGTGATCACTGACAGTCTTTGGATCCACTGGTCAAAGTGGGTCCCGAGTCCATGCGCCACATCGCTGTAACTGTTGTGTGGGCCACCTTGGAGGTTCCGGAACTTTCTATGGTAAACTGTTGTGAATTCTGCTCTTGGGCTCCCTCCGGTGGTTGTTGATAGTAATGCAGTTATTCCTGAGCAGCAGTCTTGGACAGGTGTTTCTGCTAATTGCAATTCTGACTGGGGTATTTAGCTGTGCAGGACTCATTAGTCCTTGCCAGTAGTCAATGTTCCTTTGGAAGTGTTGGTCCTCTGCCTGGCCTCTCCTGCTTGCTGCCAATTCAGCTAAGATAAGTGTTTGCTTCATTTTTTTGACAAACTGCTGTGTGTTTATTTTCTGTGCTTATCTTGTTTCTATTTTGTTCCTGCTAGACTGTGCCTGATGTTTTTCTCAGTCTAGTTGGACTCGCTGGAGTCGCAGATATACTCTCCACATCTTTAGTAAGGTGGTGGAGTTTTTGTATTTTTCTGCTGTGGATATTTTGTAGTGTTTTATGCTGACCGCATAGTATCCTTTACTATCCTTTCCTATCTAGGTAGAAGTGGCCTCCTTTGCTTATCTGTTGTGAATTCTGTTGTCGAGCTCCCTCCTGTGGTCATGAATGGTACTTCGGTGAGTTCGGTCCGTGGGCTCCCTCTGGTGGCTGTGAGTGGAGCTGCTGCTTCTGAGGTTCCTTACACAGGTGACGTGGTTTATCCTTTGGTTGGCTTCTCCATTTAACTCCACTCAGATCGTTTCTCCATGCCAGCTGTCAATGTTTTAGCATTGGTTCAGTTCGCTCCTGGATCTGTCTGGTGTCCTGTCTTCTCCTGCAGAAGCTAAGTTCCTGATTGTTATTATTGTTCTTGTTTCTTTGTCCAGCTGGTAATCTTGATTTTGTCTTGCTAGCTGGAAGCTCTGGGATGCAGGGTGGCACCCCCGCACCGTGAGTCGGTGCGGAGGACCCTTTTGCACACTCTGCGTGGTCTTTTGTAGGTTTTTGTGCTGACCGCAAAGATTCCTTTCCTATCCTCTGTCTATTTAGTAAGTCGTGCCTCCCTTTGCTGAAACCTATCTCATTTCTGCGTTTGTGACTTTCATCTTTACTCACAGTCATTACATGTGGGGGGCTGCCTATTCCTTTGGGGAATTTCTCTGAGGCAAGGTAGGCTTTATTTTCTTCTCTAGGGCTAGCTAGCTCTTAGGCTGTGACGAGGCGCATAGGGAGCGTCAGGAGCGCTCCACGGCTATTTCTAGTGTGTGCGATAGGATTAGGGCTTTCGGTCAGCAGAGCTCCCACATCCCAGAGCTCGTCCTGTATGAGTTTAACTATCAGGTCGGGTGCTCCTAACCACCAGGTCATAACAGTACAGCTGGCCCAAAGTATTAATGCATCTCAATAGAGGGATAAGAGAAGTTCTGAGACCATTTTTTTTTTCTTTGCACTGTGTTTTGTCTTTCTTTTCCCCTAGACCTTTGGGTGGTTCAGGACACAGGTGTAGAGATGGACATTCAAGGTCTGTCCTCTTGTGTGGATCATCTCACTGCAAGGGTACAAAACATTCAAGATTTTGTGGTTCAGAATCCGATGTTAGAGCCTAGAATTCCTATTCCTGATTTATTTTCTGGAAATAGATCTAAGTTTCTGAATTTCAAAAATAATTGTAAACTGTTTCTAGCTTTGAAACCACGCTCCTCTGGAGACCTCGCTCAACAAGTAAAAATCATTATTTCTTTATTACGTGGTGACCCTCAAGACTGGGCATTTTCCCTTGCGCCAGGAGATCCTGCATTGCATGATGTTGATGCGTTTTTTCTGGCGCTAGGATTGCTTTATGATGAACCAAATTCCGTGGATGTCACGCACATGCCCAGACTGAATGGCACGGGCATACGGGGGTGGTTTGTGGCCCCACTGTGCCACAAACCAGACTACCCTGGAAGGGGCGTGACTATGACAGCTGCCTGGGTTTTCACTGGAGCCTCTGATGGTGAGGTCAGGCTTGTGCAGCAGGCAGCTTCCAGGTGCTACTCCAGGGTGGTGTCTGGCTGTGGCTGCTGATCCCACTAAAGAACGGAGCGGGCACGGCTGGCACTCTGGCTGACAGGCGGGCACGGCTGGGACACAGGCAGGCAGACGGGTACAACAGAGACACTGGCGAGCAGGCGGACACGGCTGGCTCTCTGGTAGGCAGGCGGGTACGGCTGGAACATAGGAAGAACCGGTAGGGACCGGTCTGCAGGCAGGTATGAGAAACAGGTTGGAACCTGTTCAGACAGGAGGACTAAGTAACAAGTAGAAGGTGGAACTAAGAGAAGAGAAGGAGAAGGCAGAGCCAAGGGCGGAGACGCTGGAGGCGGAGCCAAGGGCGGAGACGCTGGAGGCGAGCCAAGAGCGGAGGCGGAGCCAAGAGCGGAGACGCTGGAGGCGGAGCCAAGAGCGGAGACGCTGGAGGCGGAGCCAAGAGCGGAGACGCTGGAGGCGGAGCCAAGAGCGGAGACACTGGAGGCGGAGCCAAGAGCGGAGATGCTGGAGGCGGAGCCAAGAGCGGAGATGCTGGAGGCGGAGCCAAGAGCAGAGACGCTGGAGGCGGAACCTAGAGCGGAGACGCTGGAGGTAACGCCAAGAGCGGAGACGCTGGAGGCGGAGCCAAGAGCAGAGATGCTGGAGGCGGAGCCAAGAGCGGAGACGCTGGAGGCGGAGCCAAGAGCGGAGACACTGGAGGTGGAGCCAAGAGCAGAGACGCTGGAGGCGGAGCCAAGAGCGGAGACGCTGGAGGCGGAGCCAAGAGCGGAGACGCTGGAGGCGGAGCCAAGAGCAGAGACGCTGGAGGCGGAACCAAGAGCGGAGACACTGGAGGTAACGCCAAGAGCGGAGACGCTGGAGGCGGAGCCAAGAGCAGAGACGGAGCCAAGTGCAGAAACACAGGAGTGGGAGCCAGATAGAACCGCAAAGAGCGGAGCCAGATAGAACCGCAAAGAGCGGAGCCACAGAGCAAAGCCAGAGAGTGCGAAGCAAGGACTGAGTGCAGAGCCGCAAGAGTGCGGAGTGTAAGCAGACTGAGAACACAAGGAAAGACAAAGCAGGGAAGGAAGCCACAGACAAGGAGACCGAGAAAAGATAAAGTACAGACAAAGCAATGGAACAAGACACAGGGACAAAGACACAGGGACCAGGATATTCTGCCTCCTGGAGGGCGGACTACAAGATCAAGGCAAAAGCACAGAGAAAAGCTCAGAGGGAGAAACTCAGAGCAAGGCCAGGCAAACTCAGCAGCTAAACACTAACTGAGCTAACACATTGCACAGGCCCAGACCACAGGGTGGTACTGCACTATATACAGGAGGCCTCTTGGTAATTGGTCAGGAACTGATTAGACAGGTGCACCTGATTCCTATAAGAACCAGAGAGTTCAGGCGCCGGCCCCCTATACACATAGCCATGAGGCATGCAGAGAGCAGAGACACAGAACATGGAGCTGGCATGAAACAGAAACCACATCATGGCCTGGAGCAGTGGGTAAGATTGTGTGAGAGATGTGAGGCCATGCTGTGATGCCAGCAGAGTTGTTACAGTGGATCAGGCAGAGAAAATCTTGCTGGCTTTGTGTCAGGGTCAGGATGAAGCGGAGGTGTACTGTCAGAAGTTTAGAAAGTGGTCTATGCTTACTCAGTGGAATGAATGTGCCCTGGCGGCAATTTTCAGAAAGGGTCTTTCTGCAGCCCTTAAGGATGTCATGGTGGGATTTCCCACGCCTGCTTGTCTGAAGTCTATGTCATTGGCCATTCAGATCGATCGGCGCTTGCATGAGCGCAAAGCTGTGCACCATTTGGCGGTGTTCTCTGAGAATAGGCCTGAGCCTATGCAGTGTGATAGAACTTTGACCAGAGCTGAACGGCAAGAACACAGACGTCGGAATGGGCCATGTTTTTACTGTGGTGATTCCACTCATGCTATCTCCGATTGTCCTAAGTGCACTAAGCGGTTCGCTAGGTCTGCCACCATTGGTACGGTACAGTCTAATTTTCTTTTGTCCGTTACTCTGATTTGCTCTCTGTCGTCCTATTCTGTTATGGCATTTGTGGATTCAGGCGCTGCCCTGAATTTGATGGACTTGGAGTTTGCCAGGCGCTGTGGTTTTTCCTTGGAGCCCTTGCAGCATCCTATTCCATTGAGAGGAATTGATGCTACGCCTTTGGCCAAGAATAAACCTCAATACTGGACGCAATTGACCATCTGCATGGCTCCTGCACATCAGGAGGATATTCGCTTTTTGGTGTTGCATAATCTGCATGATGTGGTCGTTTTGGGGTTGCCATGGCTACAGGTCCATAATCCAGTATTGGATTGGAAATCTATGTCTGTGTCCAGCTGGGGTTGTCAAGGGGTACATGGAGATGTTCCATTGCTGTCAATTTCGCCTTCCAATCCTTCTGAAGTCCCTGAGTTTTTATCAGATTACCGGGATGTATTTGAGGAGCCCAAATCTGGTGCCCTACCTCCTCATAGGGATTGCGATTGTGCTATTAATTTGATTCCTGGTAGTAAGTTTCCTAAGGGCCGACTGTGTAGTAAGTTTCCTAAGGGCCGACTGTTTAATCTATCTGTGCCAGAGCACGCTGCTATGCAGAGCTATATAAAGGAATCCTTGGAGAAGGGTCATATTCGCCCGTCGTCATCACCATTGGGAGCAGGGTTCTTTTTTGTGGCCAAGAAGGATGGCTCTTTAAGACCTTGTATTGATTACCGCCTTCTTAATAAGATCACAGTCAAATTTCAGTATCCTTTGCCGCTGATGTCTGATCTGTTTGCTCGAATTAAGGGGGCTAGTTGGTTCACCAAGATAGATCTTCGAGGGGCGTATAATCTGGTGCGAATTAAACAGGGCGATGAATGGAAAACAGCATTTAATACGCCCGAGGGCCATTTTGAGTACCTGGTTATGCCATTCGGGCTTTCTAATGCTCCATCTGTATTTCAGTCCTTTATGCATGACATCTTCCGAGAGTACCTGGATAGATTCATGATTGTATATTTGGATGACCTTTTGGTCTTTTCGGATGATTGGGAGTCTCATGTGAAGCAGGTCAGAATGGTGTTCCAGGTTCTTCGTGCTAATTCCTTGTTTGTGAAGGGGTCTAAGTGTCTCTTTGGAGTTCAGAAGGTTTCATTTTTGGGTTTCATTTTTTCCCCTTCTACTATCGAGATGGACCCTGTTAAGGTCCAGGCCATTTATGATTGGACTCAGCCGACATCTGTGAAGAGCCTACAGAAGTTCCTGGGCTTTGCTAATTTTTACCGTCGCTTCATCGCTAATTTTTCTAGTGTTGCTAAACCGTTGACTGATTTGACCAACAAAGTTGCTGATGTGGTCAATTGGTCCTCTGCGGCTGTAGAGGCTTTTCAGGAGTTGAAGCGTCGTTTTTCTTCTGCCCCTGTGCTGTGCCAGCCAGATGTTTCGCTCCCGTTTCAGGTCGAGGTTGATGCTTCTGAGATTGGAGCAGGGGCTGTTTTGTCGCAAAGAAGTTCGAATGGCTCAGTGATGAAACCATGTGCCTTCTTTTCTAGAAAATTCTCGCCTGCTGAGCGCAATTATGATGTTGGCAATCGAGAGTTGTTGGCCATGAAATGGGCATTCGAGGAGTGGCGACATTGGCTTGAAGGAGCTAAACATCGCGTGGTGGTCTTGACGGATCACAAGAATTTGACTTATCTCGAGTCTGCCAAACGGTTGAATCCTAGACAGGCTCGATGGTCGCTCTTTTTCTCCCGTTTTGATTTTGTGGTTTCATACCTTCCGGGATCTAAGAATGTGAAGGCTGATGCCCTGTCAAGGAGTTTTGTGCCTGACTCTCCGGGTGTTCCGGAGCCGGCGGGTATTTTTAAAGAGGGGGTAATTTTGTCTGCCATCTCCCCTGATTTGCGGCGCGTGGTGCAGAAGTTTCAGGCTGATAGACCTGACCGTTGTCCTACGGAGAAACTGTTTGTCCCTGATAGATGGACTAGTAGAGTTATCTCTGAGGTTCATTGTTCGGTGTTGGCTGGTCATCCTGGAATCTTTGGTACCAGAGATTTGGTGGCTAGATCCTTTTGGTGGCCTTCTTTGTCACGGGATGTGCGTTCTTTTGTGCAGTCCTGTGGGACTTGTGCTCGGGCTAAGCCCTGCTGTTCTCGTGCCAGTGGGTTGCTTTTGCCCTTGCCGGTCCCGAAGAGGCCCTGGACGCATATTTCCATGGATTTTATTTCTGATCTCCCTGTTTCTCAAAGGATGTCGGTCATTTGGGTGGTTTGTGATCGCTTCTCTAAGATGGTCCATTTGGTACCCTTGTCTAAATTGCCTTCCTCCTCTGATTTGGTGCCATTGTTTTTCCAGCATGTGGTTCGTTTGCATGGCATTCCGGAGAACATCGTCTCGGACAGGGGTTCCCAGTTTGTTTCAAGGTTTTGGCGGTCCTTTTGTGCTAAGATGGGCATTGATTTGTCTTTTTCTTCGGCTTTCCATCCTCAGACTAATGGAAAAACCGAACGAACTAATCAGACTTTGGAGACATATCTGACATGCTTTGTTTCTGCTGATCAGGATGATTGGGTGTCCTTTTTGCCTTTGGCTGAGTTCGCCCTTAATAATCGGGCCAGCTCGGCTACCTTGGTTTCTCCTTTTTTCTGCAATTCTGGTTTCCATCCTCGTTTCTCTTCAGGGCAGGTTGAGCCTTCGGACTGTCCTGGTGTGGATACTGTGGTGGACAGGTTGCAGCAGATTTGGACTCATGTGGTGGACAATTTGACATTGTCCCAGGAGAAGGCTCAACGTTCTGCTAACCGCCGGTGCTGTGTTGGTCCCCGACTTCGGGTTGGGGATTTGGTTTGGTTGTCATCTCGTCATGTTCCTATGAAGGTTTCCTCTCCTAAGTTTAAGCCTCGTTTCATTGGGCCATATAAGATTTCTGAAATTCTTAATCCTGTGTCATTTCGTTTGGACCTTCCAGCTTCTTTTGCCATCCATAATGTGTTCCATAGGTCATTGTTGCGGAGATACGTGGCGCCTATGGTTCCCTCCGTTGATCCTCCTGCCCCGGTGTTGGTCAAGGAGGAGTTGGAGTATGTGGTGGAAAAGATCTTGGATTCTCGTGTTTCGAGACGGAAACTCCAGTACCTGGTCAAGTGGAAGGGTTATGGTCAGGAGGATAATTCCTGGGTTTTTGCCTCTGATGTTCATGCTGCCGATCTAGTTCGTGCCTTTCATTTGGCTCATCCTGATCGGCCTGGGGGCTCTGGTGAGGGTTCGGTGACCCCTCCTCAAGGGGGGGTACTGTTGTGAATTCTGTTGTCGAGCTCCCTCCTGTGGTCATGAATGGTACTTCGGTGAGTTCGGTCCGTGGGCTCCCTCTGGTGGCTGTGAGTGGAGCTACTGCTTCTGAGGTTCCTTACACAGGTGACGTGGTTTATCCTTTGGTTGGCTTCTCTATTTAACTCCACTCAGATCGTTTCTCCATGCCAGCTGTCAATGTTTTAGCATTGGTTCAGTTCACTCCTGGATCTGTCTGGTGTCCTGTCTTCTCCTGCAGAAGCTAAGTTCCTGATTGTTATTATTGTTCTTGTTTCTTTGTCCAGCTGGTAATCTTGATTTTGTCTTGCTAGCTGGAAGCTCTGGGATGCAGGGTGGCACCCCCGCACCGTGAGTCGGTGCGGAGGACCCTTTTGAACACTCTGCGTGGTCTTTTGTAGGTTTTTGTGCTGACCGCAAAGATTCCTTTCCTATCCTCTGTCTATTTAGTAAGTCGTGCCTCTCTTTGCTGAAACCTATCTCATTTCTGCGTTTGTGACTTTCATCTTTACTCACAGTCATTACATGTGGGGGGCTGCCTATTCCTTTGGGGAATTTCTCTGAGGCAAGGTAGGCTTTATTTTCTTCTCTAGGGCTAGCTAGCTCTTAGGCTGTGACGAGGCGCATAGGGAGCGTCAGGAGCGCTCCACGGCTATTTCTAGTGTAACATAGTAACATAGTAACATAGTTAGTAAGGCCGAAAAAAGACATTTGTCCATCCAGTTCAGCCTGTATTCCATCATAATAAATCCCCAGATCTACGTACTTCTACAGAACCTAATTGTATGATACAATATTGTTCTGCTCCAGGAAGACATCCAGGCCTCTCTTGAACCCCTCGACTGAGTTCGCCATCACCACCTCCTCAGGCAAGCAATTCCAGATTCTCACTGCCCTAACAGTAAAGAATCCTCTTCTATGTTGGTGGAAAAACCTTCTCTCCTCCAGACGCAAAGAATGCCCCCTTGTGTGTTGTGAATTCTGTGGCAGAGTTCACTCCTGTGGTCACAAGTGGTACTTCGGCTGATTCTCTCTGGGATCTTCCGTTTGTGGAGGAAAGTGGTACTGCAGCTTCTGAGTTTCCTCCCTCAGGTGATCTGGTGAGCTCGTTAGCTTCTTCTCTACTTAACTCCACCTGATGCTTTGATCTATGCTTCCTGTCAATGTTTCAGTGTGGGACTTGTTTTTTCCCTGGATCATTCCTGTGGCCTGCTGCTCTGCAAAGCTAAGTTTTGCTTATGTTATTTTGTTGCTATTTTTCTGTCCAGCTTGCTTTATTGGTTTTTCTCACCTGCTGGAAGCTCTGAGACGCAGAGGGACCACCTCCGTACCGTTAGTCGGTGCGGAGGGTCTTTTTGTCCCCTCTGCGTGGTTTTTTATAGGTTTTTGTGCTGACCGCAAAGTTATCTTCCCTATCCTCGTTCTGTTCAGCTAGTCGGGCCTCACTTTGCTAAATCTGTTTCATCTCTATGTTTGTGTTTTCATCTTACTCACAGTCATTATATGTGGGGGGCTGCCTTTTCCTTTTGGGAATTTCTCTGAGGCAAGGTAGGCTTATTTTTCTATCTTCAGGATTAGCTAGTTTCTCAGGCTGTGACGAGGCGCCTAGGTTCTGGTCAGGAGCGCTCCACGGCTACCTTTAGTGTGGTTTGATAGGCTTAGGGATTGCGGTCTGCAGAGTTCCCACGTCTCAGAGCTCGTTCTATTATTTTGGGTTATTGTCAGTTCACTGTATGTGCTCTGACCTCCATGTCCATTGTGATTCTGAATTGCCTTTCATAATACTTGTGCCCGTCACCTTCCTTGGTATAAACAGATCCTCAGCGAGATATTTGTATTGTCCCCTTAAATACTTATACATGGTTATTAGATCGCCCCTCAGTCGTCTTTTTTCTAGACTAAATAATCCTAATTTCGCTAATCTATCTGGGTATTGTAGTTCTCCCATCCCCTTTATTAATTTTGTTGCCCTCCTTTGTACTCTCTCTAGTTCCATTATATCCTTCCTGAGCACCGGTGCTCAAAACTGGACACAGTACTCCATGTGCGGTCTAACTAGGGATTTGTACAGAGGCAGTATAATGCTCTCATCATGTGTATCCAGACCTCTTTTAATGCACCCCATGATCCTGTTTGCCTTGGCAGCTGCTGCCTGGCACTGGCTGCTCCAGGTAAGTTTATCATTAACTAGGATCCCCAAGTCCTTCTCCCTGTCAGATTTACCCAGTGGTTTCCCATTCAGTGTGTAATGGTGATATTGATTCCTTCTTCCCATGTGTATAACCTTACATTTATCATTGTTAAACCTCATCTGCCACCTTTCAGCCCAAGTTTCCAACTTATCCAGATCCATCTGTAGCAGAATACTATCTTCTCTTGTATTAACTGCTTTACATAGTTTTGTATCATCTGCAAATATCGATATTTTACTGTGTAAACCTTCTACCAGATCATTAATGAATATGTTGAAGAGAACAGGTCCCAATACTGACCCCTGCGGTACCCCACTGGTCACAGCGACCCAGTAAGAGACTATACCATTTATAACCACCCTCTGCTTTCTATCACTAAGCCAGTTACTAACCCATTTACACACATTTTCCCCCAGACCAAGCATTCTCATTTTGTGTACCAACCTCTTGTGTCGGCACGGTATCAAACGCTTTGGAAAAATCGAGATATACCACGTCCAATTACTCACCGTGGTCCAGCCTAAAGCTTACCTCTTCATAAAAACTGATTAGATTGGTTTGACAGGAGCGATTTCTCATAAACCCATGCTGATATGGAGTTAAACAGTTATTCTCATTGAGATAATCCAGAATAACATCCCTCAGAAACCCTTCAAATATTTTACCAACAATAGAGGTTAGACTTACTGGCCTATAATTTCCAGGTTCACTTTTAGAGCCCTTTTTGAATATTGGCACCACATTTGCTATGCGCCAATCCTGCGGAACAAACCCTGTCGCTATAGAGTCCCTAAAAATAAGAAATAATGGTTTATCTATTACATTACTTAGTTCTCTTAGTACTTGTGGGTGTATGCCATCCGGACCCGGAGATTTATCTATTTTAATCTTATTTAGCCGGTTTCGCACCTCTTCTTGGGTTAGATTGGTGACCCTTAATATAGGGTTTTCATTGTTTCTTGGGATTTCACCTAGCATTTCATTTTCCACCGTGAATACCGTGGAGAAGAAGGTGTTTAATATGTTAGCTTTTTCCTCGTCATCTACAACCATTCTTTCCTCACTATTTTTTAAGGGGCCTACATTTTCAGTTTTTATTCTTTTACTATTGATATAGTTGAAGAACAGTTTGGGATTAGTTTTACTCTTCTTAGCAATGTGCTTCTCTGTTTCCTTTTTAGCAGCTTTAATTAATTTTTTAGATAAAGTATTTTTCTCCCTATAGTTTTTTAGAGCTTCAATGGTGCCATCCTGCTTTAGTAGTGCAAATGCTTTCTTTTTACTGTTAATTGCCTGTCTTACTTCTTTGTTTAGCCACATTGGGTTTTTCCTATTTCTAGTCCTTTTATTCCCACAAGGTATAAACCGCTTACACTGCCTATTTAGGATGTTCTTAAACATTTCCCATTTATTATCTGTATTCTTATTTCTGAGGATATTGTCCCAGTCTACCAGATTAAGGGCATCTCTAAGCTGGTCAAACTTTGCCTTCCTAAAGTTCAGTGTTTTTGTGACTCCCTGACAAGTCCCCCTAGTGAAAGACAGGTGAAACTGTACAATATTGTGGTCGTTATTTCCTAGATGCCCGACCACCTGCAGATTTGTTATTCTGTCAGGTCTATTAGATAGTATTAGGTCTAAAAGTGCTGCTCCTCTGGTTGGATTCTGCACCAATTGTGAAAGATAATTTTTCTTGGTTATTAGCAGAAACCTGTTGCCTTTATGGGTTTCAAAGGTTTCTGTTTCCCAGTTAATATCCGGGTAGTTAAAGTCCCCCATAACCAGGACCTCATTATGGGTTGCAGCTTCATCTATCTGCTTTAGAAGTAGACTTTCCATGATTTCTGTTATATTTGGGGGTTTGTAACAGACCCCAATGAGAATTTTGTTACCATTTTTCCCTCCATGAATTTCGACCCATATGGACTCGACATCCTCATTCCCTTCGCTAATATCCTCCCTTAAAGTGGACTTTAGACAAGACTTTACATAGAGACAAACCCCTCCTCCTCTTCGATTTTTACGATCCTTTCTAAACAGACTGTAACCCTGTAAGTTAACTGCCCAGTCATAGCTTTCATCTAACCATGTCTCGGTTATTCCCACTATGTCAAAGTTACCTGTATGTTATGACCTGGTGGTCAGGACAATAATGGACCTGGTGGTTAAGAGCACACGGAATGACCTGATAGTTACTGATAATTAAGGACGAGCTCTGGGACGTGGGAACTCTGCTAACCGCAATCCCTAATCCTATCAAACACACTAGAAATAGCCGTGGATTGCGCCTAACGATCCCTATGCAACTCGGCACAGCCTAAGGAATTAGCTAGCCCTGAAGATAGGAAAATAAAGCCTACCTTGCCTCAGAGAAATTCCCCAAAGGAAAAGGCAGCCCCCCACATATAATGACTGTGAGTAAGATGAAAATACAAACACAGAGATAAAATAGATTTAGCAAAGTGAGGCCCGACTAACTGAACAGACCGAGGATAGGAAAGGTTACTTTGCGGTCAGCACAAAAACCTACAAAAAGACCACGCAGAGGGCGCAAAAAGACCCTCCGCACCGACTCACGGTGCGGAGGCGCTCCCTCTGCGTCCCAGAGCTTCCAGCAAGCAAGACAACAAAAAATAGCAAGCTGGACAGAAAAATAGCAACCAAAGAAATACAAGCTGGAACTTAGCTTCTGCAGGGAAGACAGGTCACAAGAACGATCCAGGAGTGAACTAGACCAATACTGGAACATTGACAGGTGGCCAGGAGCAAAGATCTAAGTGGAGTTAAATAGAGCAGCCCACTAACGAACTAACCTCGTCACCTGTGGAAGGAAACTCAGAAACACCCACCAGAGGAAGTCCATGGACAGAGCCAGCCAAAGTACCATTCATGACCACAGGAGGGAGCCCGACAACAGAATTCACAACAGTACCCCCCCTTGAGGAGGGGTCACCGAACCCTCACCAGAGCCCCCAGGCCGACCAGGATGAGCCACATGAAAGGCACGAACCAGATCGGCAGCATGAACATCAGAGGCAAAAACCCAGGAATTATCTTCCTGACCATAACCCTTCCACTTGACCAGGTACTGGAGTTTCCGTCTCGAAACACGAGAATCCAAAATCTTCTCCACCACATACTCCAACTCCCCCTCAACCAACACCGGGGCAGGAGGATCAACCGATGGAACCACAGGTGCCACGTATCTCCGCAATAACAACCTATGGAACACATTATGGATGGCAAAAGAAGCAGGAAGGGCCAAACGAAATGACACAGGATTGATAACCTCAGAAATCTTATACGGACCAATGAAACGAGGCTTAAACTTAGGAGAGGAAACCTTCATAGGAACATAACGAGACGACAACCAAACCAAATCCCCAACACGAAGTCGTGGACCCACACAGCGCCGGCGGTTAGCGAAACGTTGAGCCTTCTCCTGGGACAATGTCAAATTGTCCACCACATGAGTCCAAATCTGCTGCAACCTATCCACCGAACCACCATCCTGCCCTATATCCAGTACAGTGCTGACCCCGAACCACCATCCTGCCCTATATCCAGTACAGACCCTGAACCACCATCCTGCCCTATATCCAGTACAGTGCTGACCCCGGACCACCATCCTGCCCTATATCCAGTACAGACCCCGAACCACCATCCTGCCCTATATCCAGTACAGACCCTGAACCACCATCCTGCCCTATATCCAGTACAGTGCTGACCCTGAACCCCCATCCTGCCCTATATCCAGTACAGTGCTGACCCCGAACCACCATCCTGCCCTACATCCAGTACAGTGCTGACCCTGAACCACCATCCTGCCCTATATCCAGTACAGTGCTGACCCCGAACCACCATCCTGCCCTATATCCAGTACAGTGCTGACCCTGAACCACCATCCTGCCCTACATCCAGTACAGTGCTGACCCTGAACCACCATCCTGCCCTATATCCAGTACAGTGCTGACCCTGAACCACCATCCTGCTCTATATCCAGTACAGTACTGACCCCTGAACCACCATCCTGCCCTATATCCAGTACAGTGCTGACCCCGAACCACCATCCTGCCGTATATCCAGTACAGTGCTGACCCTGAACCACCATCCTGCCCTATATCCAGTACAGTACTGACCCCTGAACCACCATCCTGCCCTATATCCAGTACAGTGCTGACCCCGAACCACCATCCTGCCGTATATCCAGTACAGTGCTGACCCCGGACCACCATCCTGCCCTATATCCAGTACAGTACTGACCCTGAACCACCATCCTGCCCTACTTCCAGTACAGTACTGACCCTGAACCACCATCCTGCCCTATATCCAGTACAGACCCTGAACCACCATCCTGCCCTATATCCAGTACAGTGCTGACCCTGAACCACCATCCTGCCCTATATCCAGTACAGTGCTGACCCTGAACCACCATCCTGCCCTATATCCAGTACAGTACTGACCCTGAACCACCATCCTGCCCTATATCCAGTACAGACCCTGAACCACCATCCTGCCCTATATCCAGTACAGTGCTGACCCTGAACCACCATCCTGCCCTACATCCAGTACAGTGCTGACCCTGAACCATCATCCTGCCCTATGTCCAGTACAGTACTGACCCTGAACCACCATCCTGCCCTATATCCAGTACAGTGCTGACCCCGAACCACCATCCTGCCCTATATCCAGTACAGTGCTGACCCCGAACCACCATCCTGCCCTATATCCAGTACAGTGCTGACCCCGAACCTCCATCCTGCCCTATATCCAGTACAGTGCTGACCCTGAACCACCATCCTGCCCTATATCCAGTACAGTGTTGACCCCGAACCTCCATCCTGCCCTATATCCAGTACAGTGCTGACCCTGAACCACCATCCTGCCCTATATCCAGTACAGACCCTGAACCACCATCCTGCCCTATATCCAGTACAGTGCTGACCCTGAACCATCATCCTGCCCTATATCCAGTACAGTACTGACCCTGAACCACCATCCTGCCCTATATCCAGTACAGTGCTGACCCCGAACCACCATCCTGCCCTATATCCAGTACAGTGCTGACCCCGAACCTCCATCCTGCCCTATATCCAGTACAGTGCTGACCCTGAACCACCATCCTGCCCTATATCCAGTACAGTGCTGACCCCGAACCACCATCCTGCCCTATATCCAGTACAGACCCTGAACCACCATCCTGCCCTATATCCAGTACAGTGCTGACCCCGAACCACCATCCTGCCCTATATCCAGTACAGTGCTGACCCCGAACCACCATCCTGCCCTATATCCAGTACAGTGCTGACCCCGAACCTCCATCCTGCCCTATATCCAGTACAGTGCTGACCCTGAACCACCATCCTGCCCTATATCCAGTACAGTGCTGACCCCGAACCTCCATCCTGCCCTATATCCAGTACAGTGCTGACCCCGAACCTCCATCCTGCCCTATATCCAGTACAGTGCTGACCCTGAACCACCATCCTGCCCTATATCCAGTACAGACCCTGAACCACCATCCTGCCCTATATCCAGTACAGTGCTGACCCTGAACCATCATCCTGCCCTATATCCAGTACAGTACTGACCCTGAACCACCATCCTGCCCTATATCCAGTACAGTGCTGACCCCGAACCACCATCCTGCCCTATATCCAGTACAGTGCTGACCCCGAACCACCATCCTGCCCTATATCCAGTACAGTGCTGACCCCGAACCTCCATCCTGCCCTATATCCAGTACAGTGCTGACCCTGAACCACCATCCTGCCCTATATCCAGTACAGTGCTGACCCCGAACCTCCATCCTGCCCTATATCCAGTACAGTGCTGACCCTGAACCACCATCCTGCCCTATATCCAGTACAGACCCTGAACCACCATCCTGCCCTATATCCAGTACAGTGCTGACCCTGAACCATCATCCTGCCCTATATCCAGTACAGTACTGACCCTGAACAACCATCCTGCCCTACATCCAGTACAGTGCTGACCCCGAACCACCATCCTGCCCTATATCCAGTACAGTGCTGACCCTGAACCACCATCCTGCCCTATATCCAGTACAGTGCTGACCCCGAACCACCATCCTGCCCTACATCCAGTACAGTGCTGACCCTGAACCATTATCCTGCCCTATATCCAGTACAGTGCTGACCCCGAACCACCATCCTGCCCTATATCCAGTACAGTGCTGACCCCGAACCACCATCCTGCCCTATATCCAGTACAGTACTGACCCCGAACCACCATCCTGCCCTACATCCAGTACAGTGCTGACCCTGAACCATCATCCTGCCCTATATCCAGTACAGTGCTGACCCTGAACCACCATCCTGCCCTATATCCAGTACAGTGCTGACCCTGAACCATCATCCTTCCCTATATCCAGTACAGTGCTGACCCCGGACCACCATCCTGCTCTATATCCAGTACTGACCCCGAACCACCATCCTGCCCTATATCCAGTACAGTGCTGACCCCGAACCACCATCCTGCCCTATATCCAGTACAGTGCTGACCCCGAACCACCATCCTGCCCTATATCCAGTACAGTGCTGACCCCGGACCACCATCCTGCCCTATATCCAGTACAGTGCTGACCCCGAACCACCATCCTGCCCTATATCCAGTACAGTGCTGACCCCGGACCACCATCCTGCCCTATATCCAGTACAGTGCTGACCCCGAACCACCATCCTGCCCTATATCCAGTACATTGCTGACCCCGAACCACCATCCTGCCCTATATCCAGTACAGTGCTGACCCCGAACCACCATCCTGACCTATATCCAGTACAGTGCTGACCCCGAACCACCATCCTGCCCTATATCCAGTACAGTGCTGACACCGAACCACCATCCTGCCCTATATCCAGTACAGTGCTGACACCGAACCACCATCCTGCCCTATATCCAGTACAGTGCTGACCCCGAACCACCATCCTGCCCTATATCCAGTACAGTACTGACCCCGAACCACCATCCTGCCCTATATCCAGTACAGTGCTGACCCCGAACCACCATCCTGCCCTATATCCAGTACAGTGCTGACCCCGAACCACCATCCTGCCCTATATCCAGTACAGTGCTGACCCCGAACCACCATCCTGCCCTATATCCAGTACAGTGCTGACCCCGAACCACCATCCTGCCCTATATCCAGCACAGTGCTGACCCCGAACCACCATCCTGCTCTATATCCAGTACAGTGCTGACCCCGAACCACCATTCTGCCCTATATCCAGTACAGTGCTGACCCCGAACCACCATCCTGCCGTATATCCAGTACAGTACTGACCCTGAACCACCATCCTGCCCTATATCCAGTACAGTGCTGACCCCGAACCACCATCCTGCCCTATATCCAGTACAGTGCTGACCCCGAACCACCATCCTGCCCTATATCCAGTACAGTGCTGACACCGAACCACCATCCTGCCCTATATCCAGTACAGTGCTGACCCCGGACCACCATCCTGCCCTATATCCAGTACAGTGCTGACCCCGAACCACCATCCTGCCCTATATCCAGTACAGTGCTGACCCCGAACCACCATCCTGCCCTATATCCAGTACAGTGCTGACCCCGAACCACCATCCTGCCGTATATCCTGTACAGTGCTGACCCCGAACCACCATCCTGCCCTATATCCAGTACAGTGCTGACCCCGGACCACCATCCTGCCCTATATCCAGTACAGTGCTGACCACGAACCACCATCCTGCCCTATATCTAGTACAGTGCTGACCCTGAACCACCATCCTGCCCTATATCCAGTACAGACCCTGAACCACCATCCTGCCCTATATCCAGTACAGTGCTGACCCCGAACCACCATCCTGCCCTATATCCAGTACAGTGCTGACCCCGAACCACAATCCTGCCCTATATCCAGTACAGTGCTGACCCCGAACCTCCATCCTGCCCTATATCCAGTACAGTGCTGACCCCGAACCACCATCCTGCCCTATATCCAGTACAGTGCTGACCCCGAACCACCATCCTGCCCTATATCCAGTACAGTACTGACCCCGAACCACCATCCTGCCCTATATCCAGTACAGTGCTGACACCGAACCACCATCCTGCCCTATATCCAGTACAGTACTGACCCTGAACCACCATCCTGCCCTACATCCAGTACAGTGCTGACCCTGAACCATCATCCTGCCCTATATCCAGTACAGTGCTGACCCCGAACCACCATCCTGCCCTATATCCAGTACAGTGCTGACACCGAACCACCATCCTGCCCTATATCCAGTACAGTACTGACCCTGAACCACCATCCTGCCCTACATCCAGTACAGTGCTGACCCTGAACCATCATCCTGCCCTATATCCAGTACAGTGCTGACCCCGAACCACCATCCTGCCCTATATCCAGTACAGTGCTGACCCCGAACCTCCATCCTGCCCTATATCCAGTACAGTGCTGACCCTGAACCACCATCCTGCCCTATATCCAGTACAGTGCTGACCCTGAACCACCATCCTGCCCTATATTCAGTACAGACCCTGAACCACCATCCTGCCCTATATCCAGTACAGTACAGACCCCGGAACCACCATCCTGCCCTATATCCAGTACAGTGCTGACCCCGAACCACCATCCTGCCCTATATCCAGTACAGTGCTGACCCCGAACCACCATCCTGCCCTATATCCAGTACTGACCCCGAACCACCATCCTGCCCTATATCCAGTACTGACCCTGAACCACCATCCTGCCCTATATCCAGTACAGACCCTGAACCACCATCCTGCCCTATATCCAGTACAGTGCTGACCCCGAACCATGATCCTGCCCTATATCCAGTACAGTGCTGACCCCGAACCACCATCCTGCCCTATATCCAGTACAGACCCTGAACCACCATCCTGCCCTATATCCAGTACAGACCCTGAACCACCATCCTGCCCTATATCCAGTACAGTACAGACCCCGGAACCACCATCCTGCCCTATATCCAGTACAGTGCTGACCCCGAACCACCATCCTGCCCTATATCCAGTACAGACCCTGAACCACCATCCTGCCCTATATCCAGTACAGACCCTGAACCACCATCCTGCCCTATATCCAGTACAGTGCTGACCCCGAACCATGATCCTGCCCTATATCCAGTACAGTGCGGACCCCGAACCACCATCCTGCCCTATATCCAGTACAGACCCTGAACCACCATCCTGCCCTATATCCAGTACAGACCCTGAATCACCATCCTGCCCTATATCCAGTACAGTACAGACCCCGGAACCACCATCCTGCCCTATATCCAGTACAGTGCTGACCTCGAACCAACATCCTGCCCTATATCCAGTACAGACCCTGAACCACCATCCTGCCCTATATCCAGTACAGACCCTGAACCACCATCCTGCCCTATATCCAGTACAGTGCTGACCCCGAACCATGATCCTGCCCTATATCCAGTACAGTGCTGACCCCGAACCACCATCCTGCCCTATATCCAGTACAGTGCTGACCCTGAACCACCATCCTGCCCTATATCCAGTACAGTGCTGACCCCGAACCACCATCCTGCCCTACACCCAGTACAGTGCTGACCCTGAACCATCATCCTGCCCTATATCCAGTACAGTGCTGACCCCGAACCACCATCCTGCCCTATATCCAGTACAGACCCTGAACCACCATCCTGCCCTATATCCAGTACAGTGCTGACCCCAGACCACCATCCTGCCCTATATCCAGTACAGTGCTGACCCCGAACCACCATCCTGCCCTATATCCAGTACAGTACTGACCCCGGACCACCATCCTGCCCTATATCCAGTACAGACCCCGAACCACCATCCTGCCCTATATCCAGTACAGTGCTGACCCCGAACCACGATCCTGCCCTATATCCAGTACAGTGCTGACCCCGAACCACCATCCTGCCCTATATCCAGTACAGTACTAACCCCGGACCATCATCCTGCCCTATATCCAGTACAGACACCGAACCACCATCCTGCCCTATATCCAGTACAGTGCTGACCCCGAACCACCATCCTGCCCTATATCCAGTACAGTGCTGACCCCAAACCACCATCCTGCCCTATATCCAGTACAGTGCTGACCCTGAACCACCATCCTGCCCTATATCCAGTACAGACCCTGAACCACCATCCTGCCCTATATCCAGTGCAGTGCTGACCCCGAACCACCATCCTGCCCTACATCCAGTACAGTGCTGACCCTGAACCATCATCCTGCCCTATATCCAGTACAGTACTGACCCCGAACCACCATCCTGCCCTATATCCAGTACAGTGCTGACCCCGAACCACCATCCTGCCCTACATCCAGTACAGTGCTGACCCCGAACCACCATCCTGCCCTACATCCAGTACAGTGCTGACCCTGAACCATCATCCTGCCCTACATCCAGTACAGTGCTGACCCTGAACCATCATCCTGCCCTATATCCAGTACAGTACTGACCCTGAACCACCATCCTGCCCTATATCCAGTACAGTGCTGACCCTGAACCATCATCCTGCCCTATATCCAGTACAGTGCTGACCCCGAAACACCATCCTGCCCTATATCCAGTACAGACCCTGAACCACCATCCTGCCCTATATCCAGTACAGTGCTGACCCCGAACCACCATCCTGCCCTATATCCAGTACAGTACTGACCCTGAACCACCATCCTGCCCTATATCCAGTACAGTGCTGACCCCGGACCACCATCCTGCCCTATATCCAGTACAGTGCTGACCCCGAACCACCATCCTGCCCTATATCCAGTACAGTGCTGACCCCGAACCATGATCCTGCCCTATATCCAGTACAGTGCTGACCCCGAACCACCATCCTGCTCTATATCCAGTACAGACCCTGAACCACCATCCTGCCCTATATCCAGTACAGTGCTGACCCCGAACCACCATCCTGCTTTACATCCAGTACAGTGCTGACCCTGAACCATCATCCTGCCCTATATCCAGTACAGACCCTGAACCACCATCCTGCCCTATATCCAGTACAGTGCTGACCCTGAACCACCATCCTGCCCTATATCCAGTACAGTGCTGACCCCGAACCACCATCCTGCCCTATATCCAGTACAGTGCTGACCCTGATCCACCATCCTGCCCTATATCCAGTACAGTGCTGACCCCGAACCACCATCCTGCCCTATATCCAGTACAGTGCTGACCCCAAACCACCATCCTGCCCTATATCCAGTACAGTGCTGACCCTGAACCACCATCCTGCCCTATATCCAGTACAGACCCTGAACCACCATCCTGCCCTATATCCAGTACAGTGCTGACCCCGAACCACCATCCTGCCCTATATCCAGTACAGTGCTGACCCTGAACCATCATCCTGCCCTATATCCAGTACAGTGCTGACCCCGAACCACCATCCTGCCCTATATCCAGTACAGTACTGACCCTGAACCACCATCCTGCCCTATATCCAGTACAGTGCTGACCCCGAACCACCATCCTGCCCTACATCCAGTAGTGCTGACCCCGAACCACCATCCTGCCCTATATCCAGTACAGTGCTGACCCCGAACCACCATCCTGCCCTACATCCAGTACAGTGCTGACCCTGAACCATCATCCTGCCCTACATCCAGTACAGTGCTGACCCTGAACCATCATCGTGCCCTACATCCAGTACAGTGCTGACCCTGAACCATCATCCTGCCCTATATCCAGTACAGTACTGACCCTGAACCACCATCCTGCCCTATATCCAGTACAGTGCTGACCCCGAACCACCATCCTGCCCTATATCCAGTACAGACCCTGAACCACCATCCTGCCCTATATCCAGTACAGTGCTGACCCCGGACCACCATCCTGCCCTATATCCAGTACAGACCCTGAACCACCATCCTGCCCTATATCCAGTACAGACCCTGAACCACCATCCTGCCCTATATCCAGTACAGTGCTGACCCCGGACCACCATCCTGCCCTATATCCAGTACAGACCCTGAACCACCATCCTGCCCTATATCCAGTACAGACCCTGAACCACCATCCTGCCCTATATCCAGTACAGTGCTGACCCCGAACCACCATCCTGCCCTACATCCAGTACAGTGCTGACCCCGAACCACCATCCTGCCCTATATCCAGTACAGTGCTGACCCCGAACCACCATCCTGCTCTATATCCAGTACAGTGCTGACCCCGAACCACCATCCTGCCCTATATCCAGTACAGTGCTGACCCCGAACCACCATCCTGCCCTATATCCAGTACAGACCCTGAACCACCATCCTGCCCTATATCCAGTACAGTGCTGACCCTGAACCACCATCCTGCCCTATATCCAGTACAGTGCTGACCCCGAACCACCATCCTGCCCTATATCCAGTACAGACCCTGAACCACCATCCTGCCCTATATCCAGTACAGTGCTGACCCCGGACCACCATCCTGCCCTATATCCAGTACAGACCCTGAACCACCATCCTGCCCTATATCCAGTACAGACCCTGAACCACCATCCTGCCCTATATCCAGTACAGTGCTGACCCCGAACCACCATCCTGCCCTACATCCAGTACAGTGCTGACCCTGAACCATCATCCTGCCCTATATCCAGTACAGTGCTGACCCAGAACCACCATCCTGCCCTATATCCAGTACAGTGCTGACCCCGGACCACCATCCTGCTCTATATCCAGTACTGACCCTGAACCACCATCCTGCCCTATATCCAGTACAGTATTGACCCTGAACCACCATCCTGCCCTATATCCAGTACAGTGCTGACCCCGGACCACCATCCTGCCCTATATCCAGTACAGTGCTTACCCCGAACCACCATCCTGCCCTACATCCAGTACAGTGCTGACCCTGAACCATCATCCTGCCCTATATCCAGTACAGTGCTGACCCCGAACCACCATCCTGCCCTATATCCAGTACAGACCCCGAACCACCATCCTGCCCTATATCCAGTACAGTGCTGACCCCGAACCACCATCCTGCCCTATATCCAGTACAGTGCTGACCCCGAACCACCATCCTGCCCTATATCCAGTACAGTACTGACCCCGGACCATCATCCTGCCCTATATCCAGTACAGACACCGAACCACCATCCTGCCCTATATCCAGTACAGTGCTGACCCCGAACCACCATCCTGCCCTATATCCACCACCGACCCCCATTCCCTCACACCTCCTCCAGTCTCTGTCTCCAGTCGTCACAACTCACCTAACTACAATTTTTAATCTCTCCCTCTCCTCTGGCATTTTTCCCTCCTCCTTCAAACACTATCATTACTCCATTACTAAACAAAAACCCACCCTTGACCCATCCTGCACAAACAACTACAGACCGGTCTCCAATCTCCCCTTCATCTCTAAACTCCTGGAGCGCCTATTCTACTCCTGCCTTACCCGTTACCTCTCCACTCATTCCCTCCTAGACCCTTCACAGTCTGGTTTCCGCCCCCTACATTCGACAGAAACTGCACTCATCAAGGTGACCAGTGACCTTCTGACAGCAAAATGCAATGGTGACCACTCTCTGCTCATTCTTCTCGATCTTTCTGCAGCTTTCGACACTGTTGACCACCCTCTCCTACTCTCTAGGCTCCAGTCACTAGGCATTAAGGACACTGCTCTCTCCTGGTTCTCCTATCTTTCTGACCGCTCCTTCAGTGTTCTGTTCTCCGGCTCCACTTCATCTCCTCTTCCTCTCACTGTCGGGGTACCTCAGGGCTCAGTCCTTGGCCCCCTTCTCTTCTCCCTCTACACGGCCCCAATTGGACAGACCATCAGCAGATTTGGCTTTCAGTACCATCTTTATGCCGATGACACACAACTATACACATCATCCCCTGACCTTACCCCCGCTGTACTACAGAACACCAATGACTGTCTGTCCACAGTCTCCAACATCATGTCCGCTCTCTATCTGAAACTCAACCTCTCCAAAACTGAACTTCTTCTGCTCCCGCCATCTACTAACCTCCCTAAACCTGACATTTCCCTCTCCGTGGGTGGAACCATAATAACACCCCGGCAGCAGGCGCGCTGTCTGGGTGTTATGTTTGACTCTGATCTCTCCTTCACCTCCCATATACAATCTCTTGCCCTCTCGTGCCGCTTACACCTAAAGAACATCTCTAGAATCCGCCCTTTTCTCACCATGGAGACAACAAAAACTCTCACTGTCGCCCTAATCCACTCCCGTCTGGACTACTGTAACGCTCTATTAATTGGTCTCCCCCTCACGCGACTTTCCCCTCTCCAGTCTATCAATGCAGCAGCCAGGGTCGTCCATCTGGCTAGTCATTACTTGGACGCGTCTGCTCTTCGCCAGTCGTTACACAGGCTGCCCATTCATTACAGGATACAATTCAAAGTACTTGTTCTCACCCACAAAGCTCTCCACAGTGCGGCCCCCCTTACATCTCCCTTATTTCTGTCTATCGGCCTAACCGACCGCTGCACTCTGCAAATGACTTTCGACTAACCTCTGCACTAATCCGTACCTCCCACTCCCGACTCCCAAGACTTCTCCCGCGCTGCGCCAATCCTCTGGAATGCTCTACCCCAAGATATTAGGACCATCCACAACTTGCAGAGTTTTAGGCGCTCGCTCAAAACTCATTTGTTCAGAGCGGCCTATCACGTTCCCTAATCAGTCATTTTATGTTTGTGTGTGTGTAGCCCATTCACTATCCCCATCTATTCCCCAATCCCTGAAGATGGCCGGACCCTCATTGTAAATACATCATTGTAAATACACACCTGTACTTTGTATCTCCCCCACCTCATTGTAGATTGTAAGCTCTCACCAGCAGGGGCGGCTTATTGTGCTTTATTGTATTGTTAACGTTGTTACTTATGACTGTTGTGTTTGAAACTGTTAAACTGTAAAGCGCTGCGGAATATGTTGGCACTATATATATAAAGATTATTATTATTTTATAACCAGTCATGTATATGCACTAAAGCACTTTGATAGGGGTTTTCCTTAGGTCATTTGTCTGGGATATTATCTAAGAATTGTATGGTAATGTCTATAGAAACACCACAGTTGCCACATAAGTTATATTATACAACTAGCTGAAGAGCCCGGCGTTGCCTGGGCACAGTAAATATCTGTGGTTAGTTATAGCACCTCACGTCTCTTATTTTCCCATCATGCCTCTCATTTTCCCCCTCACTCCTGTCATTCCCCCCTAACAAATGTAATTTCAACGTCACATCTGTCATTTTCCGATCACTCCACTATTTTCCCTCACTCCTCATTTTGCACTCACACCTATTCATTTTCACCTCACACCTCTCATTTTCACCTCAGTATATACATGTTTGTCATCTCCCTTATATAAAGTATACACCTGTATGTCTTCTCTTGTATATAGTATATACCTGTATGTCATCTCCCCTGTAAATAGTATATACCTGCTGTATGTCATCTCCTCCTGTATATTGTATATACCCATGTATCATCTCCTCCTGTATATAGTATATACCTGTATGTCATCTCTTCTGTATATACTATATACCTGTATCTCCTCCTATATCTATATATATATAATTGTCTAAGGGTTTTTCCGTCTGTCTGTCTGTCTGTCTGTCCAGGAAATCCCGCGTCTCTGATTGGTCGAGGCCTGGCGGCCTCGACCAATCAGCAACGGGCACAGCGACGTAGATGTCATAATGGTTGCCATGGCGACAATGATGTCATAAAGGTTGCCTCGACCAATCAGCGACGGGCACAGTCTGCCGCGAATTCTGGAATCATCTTTGTCCATATACTACGGGGACATGCATATTCTAGAATACCCGATGCGTTAGAATCGGGCCACAATCTAGTAGTATATACCTGTGTATCATCTGCTCCTGTATATAGTATATACCTGTGTCATCTCCTCCTGTATATAGTATATACCTGTATGTCATCTCCTCCTGTATATAGTATATACCTGTGTGTCATGTCCTCCTGTATATAGTATATACCTGTGTGTCATCTCCACTGTATATAGTATATACCTGTGTGTCATCGCCCCTGTATATAGTATGTACCTGTATGTCATCTCCCCTGTATATAGCATATACCAGGTTGTCATCTCCTCCGGTATCTAGTATATACCTGTATGTCATCTCCTCCTGTATATAGTATATACCTGTGTGTCATGTCCTCCTGTATATAGTATATACCTGTGTGTCATCTCCCTTGTATATAGTATATACCTGTGTGTCATCTCCCTTGTATATAGTATATATGTTTGTGTCATCTCCTCCTGTATATACCAATTAAACCAAGATGGGGGCGCACCAATATCCTATATGAGCTTATAAGCATGAGGGGGTGCAGTACCGAGTCAGTAAGTCACAATCAATAAAGAACCAAAGAAAAGACAGACTCATATGGTATGCACAACCACACAAAATAAGATGAAGAAATCATGTATATGTAAACATTACAAAAACCTTTATTACACCTCAAAAAGACATAAAAACATTTAAAACAAGATATACAAATCTATACATACACCATACCCCAAGGCAGATGAAAGCCTAATGAATGTGCCAATGGCATAATATATACCTCCAAATCAATTTATATACTCCATACATGGAAACACCCTAAAGACGGAACCTGCTGACATATCTATCGCACACCAAATAAGGTGTGTCTGAACAAGTGTCCTTACTATCCGTATGTATATACAGCGTGATAATCATAACCAGAGTCATCCAAGTATATACAACCTGTTGATGGTCAAATAACGATATGCATCAAGCTGGTAAGAAGGAGCAACATAGATGGTGCAGGGTAATAGGTCAAAGTGAAGTCTCCATGTGGCGGACGGAGGAGTAGGTAAGATCGCCTAAGGAAATACAGGGGGTATGGTGAGAGCTGGCCCCACGCGTATCGCTGCCGCAGCAGCTTCGTCAGGGGAAGTGACCAGGGGTGTATTACACTGGTTTAAATAAAGCATGAAGTCATAACAATTACATACCGCTGTGGAGCAGAAGGCGGCGCCAGGAAGAGCGGGGGGGGAAAGATAGAGCGGGAACACCGCACGCGCCATGTCGGATACACAGGCATAATGCCGGAAATAGTACAGCGTCCATCGGGTACACTGCGTGTGCGAACACCGCGATTCCTGATAGGATCGCGTTGCGCATGCGCTGTCCCCAGCCGGCTGGACAAAACCAAAACATACAGGGAACAAGCGACAGGATCAGTAATGAGGGAGTGAAGCTAAAGGGATCAGTATGGCGGCTGGCTATACGGGAATGTCCTGATCAGGGACAGAGCAGAGAAAGCGCTCAAGGAAAGAGTAAAGGGAAACAAGACAAGGTATGCAAGTATACGCTATGGCCACAAGTGGACCACCCACGAAGCACTATCACCTAAGGACAAAAAGCTTGTTAATAAGCAAATAATATATACAACAATACTTCATGAGTGTACATAAGCATATATATGCGTAACGTGCCCAATGTTATGCCCATTACAATCCATAATGAGAAAATGATCATTTAATGATTGGCACACCACGGTGTATCAAAGTACATAACAAGATGGTAGACAGCCCACCACGGTGTCTCCCAAAAAAAGATGGGGGGGGGGGAGGGGGGAATGGCGGAAACGCCACATACATGAACAGAAAACATATATCACTTATTTATTTGAGATGGCTCATTAACATACATATGCATCATTGGACCCGATACTCGAAGTATCTCTCCCAAGGTGTAAATCAAAATGAATAAGTCCTTGAACTGTCCAAATAAGGGGTGCATCCAGCTCCAAATGTCATATTATGGAAACTTGTTCCGTCCAAGTCCGAGGTGCTTCCATTCTCCTGAGTCACCAGCCACGTCCACCCTTACTTCGGTTTGTGTATGATCCAATATCTTGAAATACTGTGGGTCAGTATTGACCTCCAGAGCCACGCAATAGTTCCCAAAAATGATGGTATCCAATATATATGCACGTCATCTCATTCCATATGTCCTCAGTTTCCCTGTACAAAATAATCATAAATAAATAAATAAAGAGCAAATAATCAGGAAAAAGGGGCAAAAATCCACAAGATCACGTACGTCCAGATTCATACTGACTATCCCAGGAATCCCGTGAAGAGAAGCTCTTCATTGAGTCCCAATGGTGTAACTGTCTGAAGGTCAAAGATCCACCTAGATTCCATACGCAAAAGGTGGCTATGTATATTGCCACCCCTTTCACCACAAAAGACTCACTGTAACCCCACAATTTTAATATTAGTGGGGGAGCCCCTGTGGATCGATAAGAAGTGTGCTGCCACAGGGGTGAGTATTTTACCTTTAGCTTGGTCTGTGGCTGCCAAACGTATGGTAGAAATGTGTTTCTGTGATCTTTTTCGTAATTCTTGAGACGTTTGCCCCACATAAATCCTGTTACAAGGACATACAAGGGCATAAATGACGTTCCTGGTCTTACAGTTAATATATGCTTTAAGGGCATGTGTACTGGAGTTGGTAGGATGAATAAACACGTCTTGAGTGGGCGCCATAAAGGGACAAACGTTACATTCCCCGCAGGGGAACGACCCCTTCAAAATGATGCCCCTATTTAATCTCACCGTGGGCCTAGAAAAATGACTCCTGGTCAGCAGCTGTCTCAAATTCGGGGCCCTTCTAGATGTCAAGAGTGGCCTGCTACTGATAACTTCTGTTGTTTGAGTATCCGTTTGTAGCACCGGCCAGTGTCTGGTGAGAATGGCTCTTACCTGTCCCCAATTATCGTTGAACTCCGTAATGAATCTTGTTTGTTGTTGCCGAGGACGTCCAACCGGGGTCAGCAGAGAGGCCTGGTCCCTTTGTCTTGCACGCTGAAAAGCCGTAGAAACCACACGTTTCGGGTAGCTCCTATGTCTGAAACGGTTCGTTAGTTCACGAGCTTGTGTTAGAAAATCTTGATCCAACGTACAGTTGCGTCTAATGCGCAAAAATTGCCCCGTAGGGACACCCACCTTGGTGTGCCAGGGATGGAAGCTGTTAAATTCAAGAAGCGCATTTGTCGCTGTAGGTTTCCGAAACAAGTCCGTCGCCAATCGATTACCCCTCGCAAAAATCTTCAGATCTAGAAAATTAATTGAACTGTTAGAAATCGAATGGGTGAGAAAGATGTTATGGGAGTTGGAGTTAAGCCCATTGATGAATTCGATGCAGTCCTCCCTGGTGCCCAGCCATATAAAGAAGATGTCATCGATGTAACGATGCCAACTTCGAACCTGATCATGGAAGGTAGTGGATGGGTACACAAACATCTCCTCCCACCAACCTAAAAATATATTTGCATAGGTTGGTGCGCATTTTGCCCCCATTGCCACTCCTGCTATCTGTAGGTAAAATGTTCTGTCAAATAAGAAGAAGTTGTGATGAAGTACAAATCTAAGGAGGTCCAGGAGAAAAGAGTCATGTCCCCGGTCCGAATTTACATTCTTATCCAGAAAGTAAGTAACCGCGTGTAGGCCATCTTCATGCTCAATGTTAGAATATAGAGCCTCGACCAATCAGCAACGGGCACAGCGACGATGATGTCATAATGGTTGCCATGGCGACGACGATGTCCTAAAGGTTGCCTCGACCAATCAGCAACGGGCACAGCGACATAGATGTCATAATGGTTGCCATGGCGACGATGTCATAAAGGTTGCCTCGACCAATCAGCGACGGGCACAGTCTGCCGCGAATTCTGGAATCATCTTTGTCCATATACTACGGGGACATGCATATTCTAGAATACCCGATGCGTTAGAATCGGGCCACAATCTAGTAGTATATACCTGTGTATCATCTGCTCCTGTATATAGTATATACCTGTGTCATCTCCTCCTGTATATAGTATATACCTGTATGTCATCTCCTCCTGTATATAGTATATACCTGTGTGTCATGTCCTCCTGTATATAGTATATACCTGTGTGTCATCTCCACTGTATATAGTATATACCTGTGTGTCATCGCCCCTGTATATAGTATGTACCTGTATGTCATCTCCCCTGTATATAGCATATACCAGGTTGTCATCTCCTCCGGTATCTAGTATATACCTGTATGTCATCTCCTCCTGTATATAGTATATACCTGTGTGTCATGTCCTCCTGTATATAGTATATACCTGTGTGTCATCTCCCTTGTATATAGTATATATGTTTGTGTCATCTCCTGTATATAGTATATACCTGTCTCTCATCTCCTCCTGTATATAGTATATACCTGTGTGTCATCTCCTGTATATAGTATATATCTGTGTGTCATCTCCTCCTGTATTAGACCGCGTTCACACATTATTTGGTCAGTATTTTTACCTCAGTATTTGTAAGCTAAATTGGCAGCCTGATAAATCCCCAGCCAACGGGAAGCCCTCCCCCTGGCAGTATATATTAGCTCACACATACACATAATAGACAGGTCATGTGACTGACAGCTGCCGTATTTCCTATATGGTACATTTGTTGCTCTTGTAGTTTGTCTGCTTATTAATCAGATTTTTATTTTTGAAGGATAATACCAGACTTGTGTGTGTTTTAGGGCGAGTTTTATGTGTCAAGTTGTGTGTGTTGAGTTGCATGTGGCGACATGCATGTAGCGACTTTTGTGAGATGAGTTTTGTGTGGCGACATGCGTGTAGCAACTTTTTGTGTGTCGAGTTGCATGTGACAGGTTAGTGTAGCAAGTTGTGTGCAGCAAGATTTGCGCATGGCGAGTTTTGCACGTGGCGAGTTTTATGTGTGGTGTGTTTTGAGTATGTGCAAGTTTTGTGTGAGGCAACTTTTGCATGTGTGATGGGGAAGTGTCTTTTAAGATATATGCTCATAGACTCAAACAAATATGTCATCGCTGGCTGGAGGCAGAGGAGGCCTTAATCTGGAACACCTTTCTCCAGGTTATCCTGAAAGAACAATTCTTTTCCCAGTGCCCCGTTGAGATCAGGGAATGGGTGCGTGAGAGGAGACCAGCGACAGTGGAAGAAGCTGCATCTCTCGCTGATGAGGCTCTCACCATCAAGCGTCAGTGGAGGGTTCTGTTGGAGGATGGAGAGAGGCCTACCAGCTCCACAACACCGGTGGCCCCCAGTTCTAGGGTTGAGCGAAACGGATCGTTCATTTTCATAAGTTGCCGACTTTTGGCAAAGTCGGGTTTCATTAAACCCGACCCGATCCCTGTGTGGGGTCGGCCATGCAGTACGCGACTTTTGCTCCAAAGTCGCGTTTCAATGACGCGAAAAGCACCATTTCTCAGCCAATGAAGGTGGACGCAGAGTGTGGGCAGCGTGATGACATAGGTCCTGGTCCCCACCATCTTAGAGAAGGGCATTGCAATGATTGGCTTGCTGTCTGCGGCGTCACAGGGGCTATAAAGGGGCGTTCCCACCGACCGCCATCTTACTGCTGCTGATCTGAGCTTAGGGAGAGGTTGCTGCCGCTTCTTCAGAAGTAGGGATAGCGTTAGGCAGGGTCCATTAACCCCCAAACCGCTTGTGCTGTAGCGATTTCCACTGTCCAACACCAACTTTTGTTTGCAGGGACAGTGGAAGCTACATTTTTTATCCTCAGCGCTGTAGCTCATTGGGCTGCCCTAGAAGGCTCCCTGATAGCTGCATTGCTGTGTGTACACCGCTGTGCAAACCAACTGCTTTTTTCAAAGCACAAATCCTGTTGCTCCTTCCTTTCTGCACAGCTTTCTTGTTTGTTTGTCCACACTTTTGACTTTTTTTGTGCAGCAGTTCACTCCTTGTTATTGCTGCCTGCCATACCTGGCTGAGATTACTGCAGGGAGATAGTAATTGTAGGACAGTCCCTTTTTTTTTTTTTTGTTTCGTTATATCTGTTCAAGCCACTTTCTGCCACAGAAAATATACTCTAATACAGTGGCCCAGATTTATTCACTAGTCTCCCTGAAGAAAAAAAAAAGGGTGCAGATTAAAATTGGCAAAACTGTATCAGTGGCAGTCCTGTGTGTGGCATCTGTGTCTCATTTTCTGGCACAGAAAACATACAGTCTAACAGTGGGCCTGATTTCTTGCCAATTCTCCCATAAATAAATAAAAAATAGTAGGAGAATAAGATTGGCAATTTTGCCTCAGTGCCAGTGCTGTGTGTGGCATCTGTCTCTAATTTTGTGCCACATTAAACCTAGTGTGTAATACTGGGCCAGATTTCTTTTAAATTCTCCCTGAAAAAAAAAGTAGTGGGAGATTAAGATTGGCATTTCTGCTTCAGTGCCACTCCTGTGTGTGCCACCTGTCTCAAATTGTGTGCCACATTAAACCTAGTGTGTAATACTGGGCCAGATTTCTTTTCAATTCTCCCTGAAAAAAAAAAAATAGTGGGAGATTAAAATTGGCAATTCTGCCTCATTGCCAGTGCTGTGTGTGGCATCTGTCTCTAATTTTGTGCCACAGAACATATACTGTATAAGAGTGGGCCACATTTCTTCAATATTCTCCCAGAAAAAATAAAAAGTGGGAGATTTTTATTGTTAGTGTCTGCATCAGCGTCAGTCCTGTTAGTGGCATATCTGTCTGCCACAGAAGCTGTGTACTGTTATACATTGGGTCTGATTTTCCCTGCAGTCTCACCCACCTATAAAGGGATATATAAATCCAACAGAAATTTGAGTTCACCTTGTAACTGGTTTTACAGTAACAAATACCGTTAGTTTGGTTACGTTTTTCAAACAATGAGGAAGTCTGGTGGAAGAGGTTGTGGCCGTGGGCGGTCATTGCCAGCTGGTAATGATGGTAGTGGTGGTGGAGCATCAGGTGGTCGTGGGAAAAGCAATATAGCACCTAAGTCTCGAGTTGTTGAGCCAGGTTCGTCGTCTGGCTACACAAGGCCTCGAACGCTCCCTTTTCTGGGAGTAGGAAAACCGCTTTTAAAGCCGGAGCAGCAAGAACAAGTTTTGGCTTTCCTTGCTAACTCAGCCTCTAGCTCTTTCACCTCCTCTTCTGAAACTGCTAAATGTAAAAGCAGCGCGTCGTTAGTGGATGTTCACAGTCAGGGACAAGTCGCTTCCTTGTCTTCTTCACCAAGAACAACAGAGAAGGATGTGTCAGGCGACACAACGGGTTACTCCATGGAGCTCTTTACACATACCGTTCCTGGGTTAGAAAGTGAAACAGTTAACAGGCCATGCCCATTACAAGTTGAATCGGACATGGAGTGCACAGATGCACAGCTGTCATGATCCCAATGGCAGGGGATCACAAAAGGACAAGCACAAAAACAAAACAAGCTCTAGGGTGATGGAACCTGAGCTGACCGCGATCCTGAACCTAAACACACAACTAGCAGTAGCCAGGGAATGTGCCTACGATGATTCCTAGACGTCTCGCGCCAGCCGAAGGATTAACTTCCCCTATTAGAAGAAACACAGACCTCACTTGGCTCCAGAGAAACACCCCACAGAAATAGCAGCCCCCCACATGTAATAACGGTGAAATGAGAGGAAAGCACATACGTAGTTATGAAAATAGAATCAGCAAAAATGAGGCCCGCTAAAGCTAGATAGCAGAGGATACAAAAGTGAACTGCGCGGTCAGCGAAAAACCCTTCAAAAAACCATCCTGAAATTACTTGAACTCATGTGCCAACTCATGGAACATGAGGAGTAATTTCAGCCCACTAGAGCAACCAGCAGCAAGGAATCACATATCTGCAAGCTGGACTAAGACAAAAATAAAGCAAAACGTGGAACAGGAAAATCAAAACTTAGCTTGTCCTGAAGATAACAGACGCAGGGAGCAGAGGTAAAAAGACACGCTGATTACATTGATAGCCGGCGAGGAAATGACAAAAAAGCCAGGTTAAATAGGAAACTCCCATAACCTGATGGAACAGGTGGACACCAGAGACCGCAGAGAACACAAGTCACCCAGTACCATCAGTAACCACCAGAGGGAGCCCAAAAACAGAACTCACAACAGTACCCCCCCCTTGAGGAGGGGTCACCGAACCCTCATGAGAACCACCAGGGCGACCAGGATGAGCCCTATGAAAAGCACGGACCAAATCGGCAGCATGAACATCAGAGGCAATCACCCAAGAATTATCCTCCTGACCATAACCCTTCCACTTGACCAAATACTGGAGTTTCCGTCTGGAAACACGAGAATCCAAGATCTTCTCCACAACATACTCCAATTCACCCTCCACCAGCACCGGAGCAGGAGGCTCAAGCGAAGGAACAACAGGTACCTCATACTTCCGCAACAACGACCGATGGAACACATTATGAATAGCAAACGATGCTGGGAGATCCAAACGAAACGACACAGGGTTAAGAATTTCCAAGATCCTATAGGGACTGATGAACCGAGGCTTGAACTTAGGAGAAGAGACCTTCATAGGAACAAAACGAGAAGACAACCACACCAAGTCCCCAACAAGAAGTCGAGGACCCACGCGGCGACGGTGATTAGCAAACTGCTGAGCCCTCTCCTGGGACAACTTCAAATTGTCCACCATATGACTCCAAATCTGATGCAACCTATCCACCACCATGTCCACTCCAGGACAATCAGAAGGCTCCACCTGACCAGAGGAAAAACGAGGATGAAACCCCGAATTACAAAAGAAAGGAGAAACCAAGGTAGCAGAATTAGCCCGATTATTAAGGGCAAACTCGGCAAGCGGCAAAAAGGAAACCCAGTCATCTTGATCAGCAGAAACAAAACACCTTAAATAAGTTTCTAAAGTCTGATTAGTTCGTTCCGTCTGGCCATTCGTCTGAGGATGGAATGCAGACGAAAAGGACAAATCAATGCCCATCTTAGCACAGAACGTCCGCCAAAATCTAGACACAAACTGGGATCCCCTGTCAGAAACGATGTTCTCCGGAATGCCATGCAAACGGACCACGTTTTGAAAAAACAGAGGGACCAACTCAGAGGAGGAAGGTAACTTAGGCAAGGGTACCAGATGAACCATCTTAGAAAAGCGGTCACACACAACCCATATGACGGACATTTTTTGAGAGACAAGGAGATCCGAAATAAAGTCCATGGAAATGTGCGTCCAAGGCCTCTTCGGGATAGGCAAAGGTGACAACAATCCACTGGCCCGAGAACAGCAAGGCTTAGCCCGAGCGCAAACTCCACAAGACTGCACGAAAGAACGCACATCCCTCGACAAGGAAGGCCACCAAAAAGACCTGGCCACCAAGTCTCTAGTACCAAATATTCCAGGATGACCTGCCAACACAGAAGAATGGACCTCGGAGATGACTCTACTGGTCCAATTATCCGGAACAAACAGTCTTTCCGGCGGACAACGATCAGGTTTATCCGCCTGAAACTCCTGCAAAGCACGTCGCAAGTCTGGGGAGACAGCCGACAAAATCACCCCATCCCTAAGGATACCAGTGGGTTCAGAATTTCCAGGGGAGTCAGGCACAAAACTCCTAGAAAGAGCATCCGCCTTCACATTCTTTGAACCTGGCAGGTATGAAACCACAAAATTGAAACGGGAGAAAAACAGTGACCAACGAGCCTGTCTAGGATTCAGACGCTTGGCAGACTCAAGGTACATCAGATTTTTGTGATCAGTCAAGACCACCACACGATGTCTAGCACCCTCAAGCCAATGACGCCACTCCTCAAATGCCCACTTCATGGCCAAAAGCTCCCGATTACCAACATCATAATTCCGTTCAGCGGGCGAAAATTTTCTAGAAAAGAACGCACATGGCTTCATCACTGAGCCATCGGAGCTTCTCTGTGACAAAACCGCCCCCGCTCCGATCTCAGAAGCATCAACCTCAACCTGAAAAGGAAGCGACGTATCTGGCTGACGCAACACAGGAGCAGAAGAAAACCGGCGCTTAAGTTCCTGAAAGGCCTCCACAGCCGCAGGAGACCAATCAGTAACATCAGCACCCTTCTTAGTCAAATCCGTCAAAGGCTTAACAACACTAGAAAAATTAGTTATGAAGCGACGATAAAAATTAGCAAAGCCCAAGAACTTCTGTAGACTCTTAAGAGATGTAGGCTGCGTCCAGTCACAAATAGCCTGAACCTTGACGGGATCCATCTCAATAGTAGAAGGGGAAAAAATATACCCCAAAAAAGAAATCTTCTGGACTCCAAAGAGACATTTAGAACCCTTTACAAACAAAGAATTGGCCCGCAGGACCTGAAACACCTTCCTGACCTGCTGAACATGAGACTCCCAGTCATCAGAAAAAACCAAAACATCATCCAAATACACGATAATAAATTTATCCAGATATTCATGGAAAATATCGTGCATAAAAGACTGGAAGACAGAAGGAGCATTAGAAAGTCCAAAAGGCATCACCAAATACTCGAAATGGCCCTCAGGCGTATTAAATGCGGTTTTCCACTCATCACCCTGCCTTATCCGCACAAGATTATACGCACCCCGAAGATCAATCTTAGTGAACCATTTAGCCCCCTTAATGCGAGCGAACAAATCAGTCAACAATGGCAAAGGATACTGATATTTGACTGTAATCTTATTCAAAAGACGATAATCTATGCAAGGCCTCAAGGAACCATCTTTTTTGGCCACAAAAAAAAAAAACCTGCTCCCAAAGGGGACGAAGATGGACGGATATGTCCCTTTTCCAAAGACTCCTTAACATAATTCCGCATAGCAGCATGCTCTGGCACTGACAGATTGAACAAACGACCTTTAGGGAATTTACTGCCAGGAATCAAATCTATAGCACAATCGCAATCCCTGTGAGGAGGAAGCGAACTGAGCTTAGGCTCCTCAAAAACCTCCCGATAATCAGACAAAAATACCGGAACCTCAGAAGGAGTAGATGAAGCGATAGAAATCGGAGATGCATCATCATGAACCCCCTGACATCCCCAGCTTAACACAGACATTGTTTTCCAGTGCAGGACTGGGTTATGAGTTTGTAACCATGGCAGACCAAGCACTAAGACATCATGTAAATTATACAGTACCAGGAAGCGAATCACCTCCTGATGAACGGGAGTCATACGCATGGTCACTTGTGTCCAGTACTGAGGTTTATTCATAGCCAAAGGTGTAGAGTCAATTCCTTTCAAAGGAATAGGAACTTCCAGAGGTTCCAGACTAAACCCACAGCGATTGGCAAATGACCAATCCATATGACTCAGGGCAGCGCCTGAATCCACATAGGCATCGACGGAAATGGCTGATAATGAACAAATCAGAGTCACAGACAGAATGAACTTAGACTGTAAAGTACTAATGGCAACAGACTTATCAACCTTTTTTGTGCGTTTAGAGCATGCTGATATAACATGAGCTGAATCACCACAATAAAAACACAACCCATTTTTCCGCCTATAGTTTTGCCGTTCACTTCTGGACTGAATTCTATCACATTGCATTGTCTCAGGTGCCTGTTCAGAAGACACCGCCAAATGGTGCACAGGTTTGCGCTCCCGTAAACGCCGATCAATCTGAATAGCCATAGTCATAGACTCATTCAGACCTGTAGGCGCAGGGAATTCCACCATAACATCTTTAATGGCCTCAGAAAGGCCATCTCTGAATCTTGCAGCCAGAGCGCACTCATTCCACTGAGTAAGCACCGACCATTTCCGAAATTTCTGACAATATATTTCTGCTTCATCTTGCCCCTGAGAGAGAGCCAATAAAGCTTTTTCAGCCTGAATCTCTAGGTTAGGTTCCTCATAGAGCAAACCCAATGCCAGAAAAAACGCATCCACATTGAGCAACGCAGGATCCCCTGGTGCCAATGCAAATGCCCAATTCTGAGGGTCACCCCGCAGGAAAGATATAACAATCTTGACCTGCTGAGCAGGGTCTCCAGAGGAGCGAGATTTCAAAGAAAGAAACAACTTGCAATTGTTCCTAAAATTCAGAAAACTAGATCTATCTCCAGAAAAAAACTCTGGGATAGGAATTCTAGGTTCAGACATAGGAGCATGTACAACAAAATCTTGTATATTTTGAACTTTAGCAGCAAGATTATTCAGGCTGGAAGCCAAACTCTGGATGTCCATGATAAACAGCTGAGGTCAGAGCCATTCAAGGATTAAGAGGAGGTAAGACGCAGCCAGGCTGCAATCAAGGCTAGGCAGCAAACTCTGAGGGGAAAAAAAAAAAAAAAACTTCCTCAGACTACTTTTCCTCCTACTTCAGCCAATACGATTACCACTTTTTGGCCGGCTATACTGTCATGATCCCAATGGCAGGGGATCACAAAAGGACAAGCACAAAAACAAAACAAGCTCTAGGGTGATGGAACCTGAGCTGACCGCGATCCTGAACCTAAACTGTTATGGCTGGCAATCAGGCAACACAGCGTGCAGTAATCAGCGCACATACAGAGATCTGGCAATAACCAAAAACAATAGGACGAGCTCTGAGACGTGGAATCTCTGTAGACTGCAGTACCTGATCTATCCTCACACAACTATAAGCAGCAGTGGATTGCGCCTATCACTACCTATGCAACTCGGCACTGCCTGAGGAGCTGACTAGCCTGAAGATAGAAATACAAGCCTGACTTACCTCAGAGAAATACCCCAAAGGAATAGGCAGCCCCCCACATATAATGACTGTTAGCAAGATGAAAAGACAAACGTAGGAATGAAATAGATTCAGCAAAGTGAGGCCCGATATTCTAGACAGAGCGAGGATAGCAAAGAGAACTATGCAGTCTACAAAAAACCCTAAAACGAAAACCACGCAAAGGGGCAAAAAGACCCACCGTGCCGAACAGCACGGCGGTGCACCCCTTTGCTTCTCAGAGCTTCCAGCAAAAGTTAATAGCAAGCTGGACAGAAAAAACAGAAAACAAACTAGAAGCACTTATCTAGCAGAGCAGCAGGCCCAAGGAAAGATGCAGTAGCTCAGATCCAACACTGGAACATTGACAAGGAGCAAGGAAGACAGACTCAGGTGGAGCTAAATAGCAAGGCAGCCAACGAGCTCACCAAAACACCTGAGGGAGGAAGCCCAGAGACTGCAATACCACTTGTGACCACAGAAGTGAACTCAGCCACAGAATTCACAACAGTACCCCCCCCTTGAGGAGGGGTCACCGAACCCTCACCAGAACCCCCAGGCCGACCAGGATGAGCCACATGAAAGGCACGAACAAGATCTGGGGCATGGACATCAGAGGCAAAAACCCAGGAATTATCTTCCTGAGCATAACCCTTCCATTTGACCAGATACTGGAGTTTCCGTCTAGAGACCCGAGAATCCAAAATCTTCTCCACAATATACTCCAATTCCCCCTCCACCAAAACAGGGGCAGGAGGCTCCACAGATGGAACCATAGGTGCCACGTATCTCCTCAACAACGACCTATGGAATACATTATGTATGGAAAAGGAGTCTGGGAGGGTCAGACGAAAAGACACCGGATTGAGAATCTCAGAAATCCTATACGGACCAATAAAACGAGGTTTAAATTTAGGAGAGGAAACCTTCATAGGAATATGACGAGAAGATAACCAAACCAGATCCCCAACACGAAGTCGGGGTCCCACACGGCGTCTGCGATTAGCGAAAAGCTGAGCCTTCTCCTGGGACAAGGTCAAATTGTCCACTACCTGAGTCCAGATCTGCTGCAACCTGTCCACCACAGAATCCACACCAGGACAGTCCGAAGACTCAACCTGTCCTGAAGAGAAACGAGGATGGAACCCAGAATTGCAGAAAAATGGAGAGACCAAGGTAGCCGAGCTGGCCCGATTATTAAGGGCGAACTCAGCCAACGGCAAAAATGACACCCAATCATCCTGGTCAGCGGAAACAAAACATCTCAGATATGTTTCCAAGGTCTGATTGGTTCGTTCGGTCTGGCCATTAGTCTGAGGATGGAAGGCCGAGGAGAAAGATAGGTCAATGCCCATCCTACCACAAAAGGCTCGCCAGAACCTCGAGACAAACTGGGAACCTCTGTCAGAAACAATATTCTCAGGAATGCCATGTAAACGAACCACATGCTGGAAGAACAAAGGCACCAAATCAGAGGAGGAAGGCAATTTAACCAAGGGCACCAGATGGACCATTTTAGAAAAGCGATCACAGACCACCCAAATGACCGACATTTTTTGAGAAACGGGAAGGTCAGAAATGAAATCCATCGAAATATGTGTCCAAGGCCTCTTCGGGACCGGCAAGGGCAAAAGCAACCCACTGGCACGTGAACAGCAGGGCTTAGCCCTAGCACAAATTCCACAGGACTGCACAAAAGCACGCACATCCCGTGACAGAGATGGCCACCAGAAGGATCTAGCAACCAACTCCCTGGTACCAAAGATTCCTGGATGACCGGCCAGCACCGAACAATGAAGTTCAGAGATAACTTTACTAGTCCACCTATCAGGGACGAACAGTTTCTCGGCCGGACAACGATCAGGTTTATTAGCCTGAAATTTCTGCAACACTCTCCGCAAATCAGGGGAGATGGCAGACACAATGACTCCTTCCTTGAGGATACTCGCCGGCTCAGATAACCCCGGAGAGTCGGGCACAAAACTCCTAGACAGAGCATCCGCCTTCACATTTTTAGAGCCCGGAAGGTATGAAATCACAAAATCAAAACGAGCAAAAAATAACGACCAACGGGCCTGTCTAGGATTCAAGCGCTTGGCAGACTCAAGATAAGTAAGGTTCTTATGATCAGTCAAAACCACCACGCGATGCTTAGCACCCTCAAGCCAATGACGCCACTCCTCGAATGCCCACTTCATGGCCAGCAACTCTCGGTTGCCCACATCATAATTACGCTCAGCAGCAGAAAATTTCCTGGAAAAGAAAGCACATGGTTTGAACACTGAGCAACCAGAACCTCTCTGTGACAAAACCGCCCCTGCACCAATCTCAGAAGCATCAACCTCGACCTGGAACGGAAGAGAAACATCAGGTTGACACAACACAGGGGCACAGCAAAAACGACGCTTCAACTCCTGAAAAGCTTCCACGGCAGCAGAAGACCAATTAACCAAATCAGCACCCTTCTTGGTCAAATCGGTCAATGGTCTGGCAATGCTAGAAAAATTACAGATGAAGCGACGATAAAAATTAGCAAAGCCCAGGAATTTCTGCAGACTTTTTAGAGATGTCGGCTGAGTCCAATCCTGGATGGCCTGAACCTTAACCGGATCCATCTCGATAGTAGAAGGGGAAAAGATGAACCCCAAAAATGAAACTTTCTGCACACCGAAGAGACACTTTGATCCCTTCACGAACAAGGAATTAGCACGCAGTACCTGGAAAACCATTCTGACTTGCTTCACATGAGACTCCCAATCATCAGAGAAGATCAAAATGTCATCCAAGTAAACAATCAAGAATTTATCCAGATACTCACGGAAAATGTCATGCATAAAAGACTGAAAAACAGATGGAGCATTGGCAAGTCCGAACGGCATCACCAGATACTCAAAATGACCCTCGGGCGTATTAAATGCCGTTTTCCATTCATCTCCCTGCCTGATTCTAACCAGATTATACGCACCACGAAGATCAATCTTAGTAAACCAACTAGCCCCCTTAATCCGAGCAAACAAGTCAGAAATCAATGGCAAGGGATACTGAAACTTAACAGTGATCTTATTAAGAAGACGGTAATCAATACACGGTCTTAGCGAACCATCCTTCTTGGCTACAAAAAAGAACCCTGCTCCCAATGGTGACGACGATGGGCGAATATGTCCCTTCTCCAGGGACTCCTTCACATAACTGCGCATAGCGGTGTGTTCAGGTACGGACAAATTAAATAAACGACCCTTAGGGAATTTACTACCAGGAATCAAATCGATAGCACAATCACAATTCCTATGCGGAGGTAGGGCATCAGACTTGGACTCTTCAAATACATCCTGAAAGTCCGACAAGAACTCTGGGATGTCAGAAGGAATGGATGACGAAATAGACAAAAATGGAACATCACCATGTACTCCCTGACAACCCCAGCTGGTTACCGACATAGAGTTCCAATCCAATACTGGATTATGGGTTTGTAGCCATGGCAACCCCAACACGACCACATCATGCAAATTATGCAGCACCAGAAAGCGAATAACTTCCTGATGTGCAGGAGCCATGCACATGGTCAGCTGGGCCCAGTACTGAGGCTTATTCTTGGCCAAAGGTGTAGCATCAATTCCTCTCAACGGAATAGGACACCGCAAAGGCTCCAAGAAAAATCCACAACGTTTAGCATAATCCAAATCCATCAGATTCAGGGCAGCGCCTGAATCCACAAACGCCATGACAGAATACGATGACAAAGAGCACATTAAGGTAATGGACAAAAGGAATTTGGACTGTACAGTACCAATAACGGCAGAGCTATCGAACCGCCTAGTGCGTTTAGGACAATTAGAAATAGCATGAGTAGAATCACCACAATAGAAACACAGTCTGTTCAGACGTCTGTGTTCTTGCCGTTCTACTTTAGTCATAGTCCTGTCGCACTGCATAGGCTCAGGTTTACTCTCAGACAATACCGCCAGATGGTGCACAGATTTACGCTCGCGCAAGCGACGACCGATCTGAATGGCCAAGGACATAGACTCATTCAAACCAGCAGGCATAGGAAATCCCACCATTACATCCTTAAGAGCTTCAGAGAGACCCTTTCTGAACAAAGCCGCTAGTGCAGATTCATTCCACAGAGTGAGTACTGACCACTTCCTAAATTTCTGACAATATACTTCTACATCATCCTGACCCTGGCATAAAGCCAGCAGATTTTTCTCAGCCTGATCCACTGAATTAGGCTCATCGTAAAGCAATCCCAGCGCCTGGAAAAATGCATCAACATTACTCAATGCAGAATCTCCTGGTGCAAGAGAAAACGCCCAGTCCTGTGGGTCGCCGCGCAAAAAAGAAATAATAATCAAAACCTGTTGAATAGGATTACCAGAAGAATGAGGTTTCAAGGCCAAAAATAGCTTACAATTATTTCTGAAGCTCAGGAACTTAGTTCTGTCACCAAAAAACAAATCAGGAATCGGAATTCTTGGTTCTAGCATCGATTTCTGATCAATAGTATCTTGAATCTTTTGTACATTTACAACGAGATTATCCATTGAGGAGCACAGAGCCTGAATATCCATGTCCACAGCTGTGTCCTGAAGCACTCTAATGTCTAGGGGAAAAAAAAGACTGAAGACAGAGCTAAGAAAAAAAAATGATGTCAGGATTTCTTTTTTCCCTCTATTGGGAATCATTGGTGAGGCTCCTTGTACTGTTATGGCTGGCAATCAGGCAACACAGCGTGCAGTAATCAGCGCACATACAGAGATCTGGCAATAACCAAAAACAATAGGACGAGCTCTGAGACGTGGAATCTCTGTAGACTGCAGTACCTGATCTATCCTCACACAACTATAAGCAGCAGTGGATTGCGCCTATCACTACCTATGCAACTCGGCACTGCCTGAGGAGCTGACTAGCCTGAAGATAGAAATACAAGCCTGACTTACCTCAGAGAAATACCCCAAAGGAATAGGCAGCCCCCCACATATAATGACTGTTAGCAAGATGAAAAGACAAACGTAGGAATGAAATAGATTCAGCAAAGTGAGGCCCGATATTCTAGACAGAGCGAGGATAGCAAAGAGAACTATGCAGTCTACAAAAAACCCTAAAACGAAAACCACGCAAAGGGGCAAAAAGACCCACCGTGCCGAACAGCACGGCGGTGCACCCCTTTGCTTCTCAGAGCTTCCAGCAAAAGTTAATAGCAAGCTGGACAGAAAAAACAGAAAACAAACTAGAAGCACTTATCTAGCAGAGCAGCAGGCCCAAGGAAAGATGCAGTAGCTCAGATCCAACACTGGAACATTGACAAGGAGCAAGGAAGACAGACTCAGGTGGAGCTAAATAGCAAGGCAGCCAACGAGCTCACCAAAACACCTGAGGGAGGAAGCCCAGAGACTGCAATACCACTTGTGACCACAGAAGTGAACTCAGCCACAGAATTCACAACACTAAACACACAACTAGCAGTAGCCGGGGAACGTGCCTACGATGATTCCTAGACGTCTCGCGCCAGCCGAAGGATTAACTTCCCCTATTAGAAGAAACACAGACCTCACTTGCCTCCAGAGAAACACCCCACAGAAATAGCAGCCCCCCACATGTAATAACGGTGAAATGAGAGGAAAGCACATACGTAGTTATGAAAATAGAATCAGCAAAAATGAGGCCCGCTAAAGCTAGATAGCAGAGGATACAAAAGTGAACTGCGCGGTCAGCGAAAAACCCTTCAAAAAACCATCCTGAAATTACTTGAACTCATGTGCCAACTCATGGAACATGAGGAGTAATTTCAGCCCACTAGAGCAACCAGCAGCAAGGAATCACATATCAGCAAGCTGGACTAAGACAAAAATAAAGCAAAACGTGGAACAGGAAAATCAAAACTTAGCTTGTCCTGAAGATAACAGACGCAGGGAGCAGAGGTAAAAAGACACGCTGATTACATTGATAGCCGGCGAGGAAATGACAAAAAAGCCAGGTTAAATAGGAAACTCCCATAACCTGATGGAACAGGTGGACACCAGAGACCGCAGAGAACACAAGTCACCCAGTACCATCAGTAACCACCAGAGGGAGCCCAAAAACAGAACTCACAACACACAGCCACAGCCAGATTACTATGCTGTTCCTTTGACTCAGACCAGAACATTGCCCTCGCAGTGTACTGATCCAGAATCAGACCCTGATGAGACTATGGAGCCCCGTCACGAACGCTATACCACTGGCTTACACGGTGACACAGACGAAGTTGCACACGAGATAGAAGAGGAGGTCATAGATGACCCAGTTGTTGACCCCGATTGGCAGCCATTGGGGGAACAGGGTGCAGGCAGCAGTAGCTCTGAAGCGGAGGAGGAGGAGCCGCAGAAGGCATGAACATCGCAACAGGTTCCATCTGCCAGGCCCGTATCTGGCCAAAAACGCGTGGCAAAACCAAAACCAAAACCAGTTGTAGGACAGCGTGGACATCCGGTTAAAGAAGCTCAGTCTGCAATGCCTGTAAAGGTATCCGATAGTAGAAAGAGTGCAGTCTGGCATTTTTTTAAACAACATCCAAATGATCAGCGCAAAGTCATCTGTCAAAAATGTTCAACTACCTTAAGCAGAGGTCAGAATCTTAAAAGTCTAAATACAAGTTGCATGCGTAGACATTTAACCACCATGCATTTGCAAGCCTGGACTAACTACCAAACGTCCCTTAAGGTTGTAGCACCCTCGGCCAATGAAGCTAGTCAGCAACGCTACATCCCTTCCCTCACTGTAAGCCCACCATTTCCCGCACCATCTGCAGTAAATGTGCAGATTTCGTCGCCAGGCCAAAGCAGTCAGGGAATCACCAGTTTCGTAGTAGGAAACACTGCATGTAGGGCACCACCAAGAATACCATCTCCAACCCTCTCTCAGTCTGCCATGTCCACCGGCACCCCCGCTAGTTCCACGATCTGCAGCTCTCCAGTCCAGCTCACCCTACATGAGACTCTCGTTAGGAAAAGGAAGTACTCATCCTCGCATCCGCGTACACAGGGTTTGAATGCCCACATTGCTAGACTAATCTCATTAGAGATGATGCCCTACCGGTTAGTTGAAAGCAAAGCTTTCAAAGCCCTGATGGACTACGCTGAACCACGCTACGAGCTACCCAGTCGACACTTCTTTTTGAGAAAAGCCATCCCAGCCCTCCACCAGCATGTAAAAGACCGCATCGTCCATGCACTCAGGCAATCTGTGAGTACAAAGGTGCACCTGACAACAGATGCATGGACCAGTAGGCATGGCCAGGGACGTTACGTGTCCATCACGGCACACTGGGTTAATGTGGTGGATGCAGGGTCCACAGGGGACAGCAATATTGGGACAGTTCTGCCTAGCTCACGGTCTAGGAAACAGTTGGCTGTAGGCGTTCGCCCCCCCTCCTCCTCGTCCCCCTGCAGAAGCGAGAGCTCGTCCACAGACCGCAGTCGCACGAGCACTCCATCCGCAGCTGCCACTGTTGCACACGAGGTGTCCCATTATGGGACAGCTAGTGGCAAGCGTCAGCAGGCTGTATTGGCAATGAAGTGTTTGGGCGACAACAGACACACCGCGGAAGTTCTGTCCGAGTTCTTGCAGAAAGAAACTCAGTCATGGCTGGGCACTGTACATCTTGAGGCAGGCAAGGTAGTGAGTGATAACGGAAGGAATTTTATGGCTGCCATAGCCCTTTCACAACTGAAACACATTCCTTGCCTGGCTCACACCTTAAACCTGGTGGTGCAGTGCTTCCTGAAAAGTTATCCGGGGTTACCCGACCTGCTCCTCCAAGTGCGCACACTTTGCTCGCATATCCGCCGTTCGCCCGTGCACTCCAGCCGTATGCAGAACCATCAGCAGTCTTTGAACCTTCCCCAGCATCGCCTAATCATCGACGTTGCAACAAGGTGGAACTCCACACTGCACATGCTTCAGAGACTGTACGAACAGAGGCGTGCTGTTATGTATTTGTGGGAGGATACACATACACGGGCAGGCAGTTGGATGGCAGACATGGAGTTGTCAGGTGTGCAGTGGTCGAAGGTACAAGACCTGTGTCAAGTCCTTCAGTGTTTTGAGGAATGCACACGGCTGGTTAGTGCAGACAATGCCATAATAAGCATGAGCATCCCCCTAATGCGTCTGCTGATGCAAAGTTTGACGCACATAAAGGAGCAGGCATTTGCAGCCGAGGAAGAGGGAAGCCTTGATGACAGTCAGCCATTGTCTGGTCAGGGCAGTCTACAGGACGAGGTAGCGGGCGAAGAGGAGGTGGTCGAGGGGGATGATGGGGATGAGTATTTTTTGAATGAGGAAGCTTCTCTGGGGCCAATAGCAACTGGTGGCGTTGCAAGGCTGGGTTCAGGTTTTTTGAGGGAGACAAGTGACGTAGATTTGCCTGAAACTGCCCCTCAACCAAGCACAACCGCAGATTTGACAACTGGAACTTTGACCCACGTATTATTAAAATGATGACCGATGACGATTACTGGTTGGCCTGCCTCCTTGATCCTCGCTATAAAGGCAAATTGCAAAATATCATGCCACATGAGAACCTTGAACAAATATTAGCAACCAAACAAGCAACTCTTGTAGACTGTTTGATTCAGGCATTCCCAGCACACAGCGCCGGTGATGGTTCTCACACGAGCTGCAGGGGGCAACAGGGCAGAGGTGTTAGAAGTGCACAAATCAGAAGTGGCGTTGGACAGAGGGGTTTTCTGACCAGGTTGTGGAGTGATTTCGCAATGACCGCAGACAGGATAGGTACTGCAGCATCAATTCAAAGTGACAGGAGACAACATTTGTCCAGTATGGTTACTAACTATTTTTCATCACTTATCGATGTTCTCCCTCAACCGTCATTCCCATTTGATTACTGGGCATCCAAAATAGACACCTGGCCTGAATTGGCAGAATATGCATTGCAGGAGCTTGCTTGCCCAGCAGCTAGTATGCTATCAGAAAGAGTATTCAGTGCTGCTGGTTCAATATTGACCGAAAAAAGGACTCGTCTGGCCACCCAAAATGTTGATGATCTAACCTTCATTAAAATGAACCACTACTGGCTTTCGAATTCTTTTGCCCCACCTTGCCCGGCCGACACCTAGCTTTCCTATGAAAAGCTCTTGCCTGTGGACTACTGTGAATTACTTTTCTAATGTCTTAATTTGCAGCAGCTGTTTGTCCAGCATACGACATGTTTACACCTCCCTAAATGGCCAAACTCCCCACACGGGGCCGTGGTATCGCCACTTGGCGCAAGCACCCGTGAGAGTGCCGTTTGTCTGAAGAGGTGGGTGTGCCCGCTTTTGGTCGACGGCACGGCCACTGGGTCCCTCATAGTGCAATAAAGTGTCTCTGGCGGTGGTGGCGCGCACCCAACGTCAAACACACTGTTGTAACATGAGGGGCCCTGGGCCTGTACCACCAGCCACAAGAGAGTTCCCCCCCCCAGCTCAAACAGTGCTCTACCACTTGCAAAATTATCTCTCAGCTCCACCAATGTTTAGTCTATGCGCTGACATCTTTCACTGCCTGACACTGACAATACCAATTTGTTGACATGCATGATGCTACTTAAAATAGTCAGGGTCAGTGTCCTATATTGACACCAGTAAATACTTAGCGCCAAATTACTATGTCTGAAACTCAGCAGAGAAGCCCACCCCTCTACCTAAGTATGCCACCCTTTTGTTTTTTGGTTTTGTTGTTTTGCGAGACATTAACATCTATTTATTTTTTGGGAGTACTAACTGTGTCAGACACTCCTTCCAATCGTCCTCCGCTGACCACACCAATGCTGCCTGTGTACCCCTGCCACATAATCGAAGGTGCTTTGAGCCTATTTTTTTTTAATTTTAGGCCTACTAAGTGTGTCTGCGGTCCCTCCTTCCATTTGTCCTCCTCTGAGCACACAATGCCGACTGTGTACCCATGTAACTTTTTTTCAACCTGCAGTGAGCCTACTTTGTGGTGTAAGGCCTACTAGCAGTGTCTGTCTGCGCAACTTAGTACAGCTGTCCTCCTCTAAAAAAAAAAAAAAAAAAAGGCTGGTTTTCAGCCTGTCAGAATTATAAAACTGCATTGGGGCCACAAGTTTTGTTGTGGTCTACAAACTGAGTCTTCCGCTCCAAGGTGTTCTCCTGATTGCCTTTACTGAGCTTCTATCTTCAGGCTCTTGTTAAATAGTTTTTTAATCGAACAACTGCAGTGGGGCTACTAGTTTGGTTGGGGCCTACTAACAGTGTCTGCCGCTCCAAGGTGTTCTCCAGGTTGCCTCTCCCTAGCTTCTATCTTGAAGCTTTCATTAAGTAGTTGTTGAAACAACACTGCATTAGGCTTACAAGTTGGGTCTGGGTTGTAGAGACGGTGTCTGCCACTCCAAGATGTTCTCCAGGTTGCCTCTCCCTAGCTTCTATCTTGAAGCTCTCATTAGGTAGTTGTTGAAACAACACTGCATTAGGCCTACAAGTTGGGTCTTGGTTGTAGAGACGGTGTCTGCCGCTCCAAGGTGTTCTCCAGGTTGCCTCTCCCTAGCTTCTATCTTGAAGCTCTCATTAAGTAGTTGTTGAAACAACACTGCATTAGGCCTACAAGTTGGGTCTGGGTTGTAGAGACGGTATCTGCCGCTCCAAGGTGTTCTCCAGGTTGCCTCTCCCTAGCTTCTATCTTGAAGCTCTCATTAAGTAGTTGTTGAAACAACACTGCATTAGGCCTACAACTTGGGTCTGGGTTGTAGAGACTGTGTCTGCTGCTCCAAGGTGTTCTCCAGGTTGCCTCTCCCTAGCTTCTATCTTGAAGCTCTTGTTAAGTACTTGTTGAAACAACACTGTATTAGGCCTACAAGTTGGGTCTGGGTTCTACAAACGGTGTCTTCCGCTCCAAGGTGTTCTCCAGGTTGCCTTTCCCTAGCTTCTATCTTCAGGCTCTCGTTAAATTGTTTTTAATATAACACTGCATTTGGCCTACTTGTTTTGTTGGCCCTACCAACGGTGTATGCCGCTCCTTGATGTTCTCCTACACTGAACAAACCAGTGCCGCCTGTTTACTTCTCTGTTACCAATTTTGAACTGCATTTAGACTACTTACTGATTTGGGCCTTCTCACTGTGTCAGCCTCTCATTACAGTTGTACTCCACTGAACAAAGCAATGCCCCCTGGTTAGTCCTGTTACCAATTTTGAACTGCATTTAGCCCACTTTATTATTTGGGCCTATATCTGTGTTTCCTCCTCATCCTGCCCATTGCCCAGCCAGTGATAGATGAGTCTGCTGGTACATTGACCCATAACGCAACATTCCCCATGCACGCTACACAGCAAGATTGTGACCCTGCTGAAAGTCAGGTTACCCTTCCCGCATACCATAACACCTTACACGGGGACAAAGAGGAAGGTGCAGATGAAAGTGCAGGTTCCTTCATCAGGTGTGGGGGGGGGAAACTCGTTGGCGACGTCACTGGCACAGGGCCCCTCATAGTACGCAAAAGTGTCGCTGCCGGTGGGAGGCGCCCCCGCCGTGCAAACACACCGCCGTACTTTGAGGGGCCCTGTGCCAGTGCCAATGCCAACGAGTGGGCCCCCCCCTGCTTGCTCAGGATCACAGCACTTGCAAAGTTGAAATACTTACCTCTCCCTGCTCCACTGCCGTGACGTGGTCCAGATTTCCTGGGCCCACTAAAGACTTGAACCAGTCCTACTCCCCACAACTTTAGCCAAATGACCCCCAATTTCCAATGCCTTACTATTATTATAAGGTAAATTAAGATTGACAAGCTTCAGTAACAAGAATGTATGTTTTTGCCATTAAAATGGGCACTGTACATTTTTTCCTGGCCTCCACTCACTGCCGACTATGCTCTCCCATTGACTTGCATTGGGTTTTGTGTTTCGGTCGATCCCCGACTTTTCGCGATAATTGGCCGATTTCACTCGACTCGACTTTTGAGATAGTCGGGTTTCGCGAAACCCGACTCAACCCTAAAAAACTAAAAGTCGCTCAACCCTACCCAGTTCTTCTGTCCCCATTGTTCCCCGTTCCTCTAAGCCACCACCTCATGCTGATACCCGTGTAAATGTGCCTCCAGTTGCTTCTACTGCGTTTTCTGGGATACGACGAGGAGAGGAAGAAGCAGAGCGCAGGTGTTATGGTTGTGGACATCCGGGGCATCTGCAGGCCTCATGCCAAGCCAGCCCATGGAGGAGTCTTCCTCAAACCCCTACAGCACCTTCAGGTGGGGGCCGGCCTCCAGGTTCCCTTACCCCTCGCCCAAGAGGACGCCTTGGATGGAGTGAGACCCAGCACAGATGCTATCGATGTGGGCAGCCGGGGGCATCTGCAAGCCTCCTGCCCAGCTGTTCAAATGAGGATTGATCCTGTACCCAGTCGTATTGTTAATTATCTACAGCCAAGTGCCATGGAGGACGACGTGTCACCACTACGTGAGGACTGGCCTAGTGCCTCACCCACCCATGTTGCACTACTAGGAGTTTATGGTGTGCGACCCGCAGCTATGACGACTTCTGCTCATCGAGGTAAGCACTTGCAGGAGGTCGTGCTGGATGGACAGAGACTTATTGGATTTTGTGACTCAGGGGCTTTCCTCACACTGGCTGATTCCTGAGTGGTTCGGCCTGAGGCAATCCATAGAGGACCTGGGATTGTCATTAAACTGGCTGGTGGACAATGGAGGACTATTCCCACAGCCACTGTGGATCTGAACTTTGGTTTTGAGGTCAGGCGATGTGTGGTTGGGGTGATGGGTGGTCTGCCTTCAGATGTTCTCCTGGGCAATGATGTGGGAGAGCTACCATGCCAATTCGTGGCTGCATGAAGCCACATGTAAGTTACGCTCTGCCTGTGTGTACTTAACCAGCGACCTGTAGAGGTCCCTGGTACGTACACAAATTGGGAGGGGAAGGGATTGTCATGATATGTACTTTTGCCCTGTCCTGTATTTGAATAATATGCCATTTGATGTATGTAACTGTTCTCTGGTTTCCATTAGCTGTAATTTATGTATTTTCTTGTGCTGGGAGTTCACCTGTAACAATATGTCTCCTTCCCCCAATACTTGCAGCCCTAAGCTATAATGTAATTAAGCTTTGTCAACACCACTAGTGAAGAATAGCCATTCTTCCTCACAGCAGGTGGCTAGTCAAATGTACATACTAGATAGACTAAGCGGAGCCCACTAGTCTAGAATCTTCTGGTGGACCGAACCATTGAATAGAAGGTGTGACCCCTACCCCCCTTCATGGGCTGATCCCAGGAGCTCAGACAATCCATTCTTATTTTTGAGATCAGATGTGAGTTGATCCTTAAAGGAGAAGTAGTGGGGATTCTTAGCTGAGGCAAGACCCCACATCCATCTGTGACTGCGGAAGCGAACGAGGCGAGACTTGAGCTGAGGACATATCTCGTCATTCGTGAGATTATTTTTGGATCCCTTGGACTCGTGTGGACTATTGCTTTGTTAGCTGGCACAAGGATTATCGGGAGGTGCCCCCGAATCTGTTCTGTTGGACTCGTGGAAGGACTATTGTTTCGTTTATCGGGTGCGGGATTACTGGAAAGCACCTCCAGATCTGTTTCTTTACTTGGACTTATTGTGGAATTCTCGTGGACTTGAAGGACATTATGGATATTTGATGTTGTATGCTCCCTGCTTTAATAAATCTCGTTGGATCGTCCCTCGGCCTGTTGTCCCTTCTTGCTCTGCCGTACACCCCGTCACAAACACAAACTTACATGACCACACTGGCGCAAAGCACATAACATAGAAAGATACTAGTGCATGGCCATGCGGCCATGCGAGCCTTAAATAGTTGCAGCACGTACAGGACCTTCCAAGAAGGACCAATGAGAGGCTGCCACAGAGCCTGAGCACCTACAGGACCTTCCTGAAGGACCAATGGCTTAAGCTGCAGTATCTGAACATGTGACCCTCGATCTCCACTGAGAGATCTTACTCTGGGCATGCTCAAAACGAGAAAATCAGGACTTCATTCCAGAAGAGCTGCCCAGCACTGACTTCAATGGCAGAAGCAGGAAAAGCAGCAGTAACTCTTTGTACAGAGTCAGACTGAGCGAGTCGCTGGGACCGACGCCTCCGTTGAGCAGGCTCTACTGCGGCAGGAGAAGAATGGGAGACCGCAGCGGAGATGGCCCAAGATTCCCCCTGTGCAGAGGCGGGAACTCGACGCCTAACATTACCTCCCCCCCTTCCTTGGGCCTCGCTACGTTCGAAGGCAGCAATGAGCTGCGGAGCCCGAATGTGCTCAGCAGGCTCCCAGGACCTATCCTCAGGACCGTAACCCTTCCAGTCCACCAAATAAAAATTTTTGCCTCGTACCACCTTGCACCCCAAAATAGCGTTCACCTCGTAATCGTCCGAAGACGAACCCGATGTCCCGGCAGATGACTCAGAAAACCGGGACATTATACGGGCTTAAGGAGGGACACATGAAAGGTGTCGGTGATACCTAGGCGTGGAGGAAGGGCCAGATGGTAGACCACAGGATTAACCTGTTCAAGGACCTTCAAGGGACCCAAGTAGCGAGGTGCAAACTTAGTGGACTCAACACACAGCCTGATGTTACGGGCGGAGAGCCACACTAAGTCGCCAGGAGCAAAGGTCGGGGCAGGGTGTCGATGTGCATCGGCGGAGGACCTCATTCTCTCCTTGGAGGCCCGGATGGCATCCTGAGTGCGGTCCCAAATGTCTCGTGCCTCCACTGCCCAGTCTGCCACCCTGGAGTCAGCAGAGGACACGGGCATAGGCACAGGAACCCACAGATACTGGCCGTAATTAAGCAGGAAAGGAGTCTGACCGGTGGAGTTGGCTACAGCGTTGTTAAGGACAAATTCTGCCCACGGTAACAAGGATGCCCAGTCATCCTGCCTGGCAGAAACAAAATGTGGTAAATATGTGACCAGAGTCTAATTGGCCCTCTCAACCAACCCATTCGTCTCGGGATGATAAGCCGAGGAGAGATTCAACTCAATACTGAGTAGACGACAAAGCTCTCTCCAGAATCGAGACGCAATCTGGTGACCCCGGTCACTGACAATCTTGTCCAGCATACCGCGTAAGCGAAAGATATGCTTGATGAACAACGCTGCCAAAGCCCATGCAGAAGGTAGCCGTGGAAGAGGCACCAAATGAACCATTTTGGAAAAATGGTCAGTGATCACCCAGATAATGGTGCAGCTACGAGACTTGGGTAAGCCCACCACAAAGTCCATCCCGACCATCTCCCAGGGCCTGTCCGCCACTGGCAGAGGGTAAAGCAACCCAGCTGGCCGTTGCCGAGGAGACTTGTTCTTGGCGCAAGAGACACACGCCCGAACATAGTCTGCGACATCACGAGCCATATGCGGCCACCAGTATGTCCTCGCCAGTAACTCAGAAGTCCTTTTGGAACCAAAATGTCCACCCACCCTGGACAAGTGAGCCCAAGAGAGAACCTCCGGTCGCAAACTGGATGGCACAAAAGTCTTGCCCGGAGGCACAGACTCTAGCAAAACCGGGGCCACAGTTCTCAGGCTCTCGGTGGGGACAATGTTGTGAATTCTGTGGCAGAGCTCCCTCCTGTGGTCACAAGTGGTACTTCGGCTGGTTCTCTCTGTGAGCTTCTGTTGGTGGAGGGAAGTGGTACTGCGGCTTCTCAGTTTCCTCCCTCAGGTGATCTGGTGAGGTCGTTAGGTGCTTCTCTACTTAACTCCACCTAATGCTTTAATCCTGGCTTCCTGTCAATGTTCCAGTGTTGGACTTGCTTTTCCCTGGATCATTCCTGTGGCCTGCTGCTCTGCATAGCTAAGTTCTTCTTTGCTATTTGTTTGCTACTTTTTCTGTCCAGCTTGTCTATTTTGTTGCTGGAAGCTCTGGGACGCAAAGGGTGTACCTCCGTACCGTTAGTTCGGTACGGAGGGTCTTTTTGCCCCCTTTGCGTGGTTTTCTTTAGGGTTTTGTGTAGACCGCAAAGTTACCTTTTCTATCCTCGATCTGTTAAGAAAGTCGGGCCTCACTTTGCTGAATCTATTTCATCTCTACGTTTGTCTTTTCATCTTAACTCACAGTCATTATATGTGGGGGGCTGCCTTTTCCTTTGGGGTATTTCTCTGAGGCAAGGTAGGCTTATTTTCTATCTTCAGGCTAGTTAGTTTCTCAGGCTGTGCCGAGTTGCATAGGCAGAGTTAGGCGCAATCCACGGCTGCCTCTAGTGTTGTTTGGAGAGGATTAGGGATTGCGGTCTGCAGAGTTCCCACATCTCAGAGCTCGTTCTATGATTTTGGGTTATTGTCAGATCACTGTATGTGCTCTGACCGCTATGTCCATTGTAGTACTGAATTGCCTTTCATAACAGTACAGGAAGCCAAAAGTACTAATGATTCTCAATAGAGGGAAAAAAGAAGTTCTGAGACCATTTTTTTTTCTTTGCACTGTGTTTTGCCTTTTTTTTCCCCTAGACATTTGGGTGGTTCAGTACACAGGTGTAGCGATGGACATTAGAAGTCTGTCTTCATTTGTGGATCAGCTCTCGGCAAGAGTACAAAAGATTCAAGACACTATTGATCAGAAATCTATGTTAGAACCAAGAATTCCTATTCCTGATTTGTTTTTTGGAGATAGAACTAAGTTTCTGAGTTTCAAAAATAATTGTAAATTATTTCTGGCCTTGAAACCTTGCTCCTCTGGTGATCCAGTTCAACAGGTTTTGATTGTTATTTCTTTTTTGCGCGGCGACCCTCAGGACTGGGCATTTTCTCTTGCGCCAGGAGATCCTGCATTGAGTAATATCGATGCGTTTTTCCTGGCGCTCGGATTGCTGTACGATGAACCTAATTCAGTGGATCAGGCAGAGAAAAATTTGCTGGCTCTTTGTCAGGGTCAGGATGAGATAGAGGTATATTGTCAGAAATTTAGAAAGTGGTCCGTGCTCACTCAATGGAATGAATCTGCGCTGGCAGCTATCTTCAGAAAGGGTCTCTCTGAAGCCCTTAAGGATGTCATGGTGGGATTTCCTATGCCTGCTGGTTTGAATGAGTCTATGTCTTTGGCCATTCAGATCGGTCGACGCTTGCGTGAGCGTAAATCTGTGCACCATTTGGCGGTATTACATAGTAACATAGTAACATAGTTAGTAAGGCCGAAAAAAGACATTTGTCCATCCAGTTCAGCCTATATTCCATCATAATAAATACCCAGATCTACGTCCTTCTACAGAACCTAATAATTGTATGATACAATATTGTTCTGCTCCAGGAAGACATCCTGGAGCTTAAACCTGAGCCTATGCAGTGCGATAGGACTTTGACCAGAGTTGAACGGCAAGAACACAGACGTCTGAATGGGCTGTGTTTCTACTGTGGTGATTCCACTCATGCTATCTCTGATTGTCCTAAGCGCACTAAGCGGTTCGCTAGGTCTGCCACCATTGGTACGGTACAGTCAAAATTTCTTCTGTCCGTTGCCTTGATCTGTTCTTTGTCATCGTATTCTGTCATGGCATTTGTGGATTCAGGCGCTGCCCTGAATTTGATGGACTTGGAGTTTGCTAAGCGTTGTGGGTTTCTCTTAGAGCCCTTGCAGTGTCCTATTCCATTGAGAGGAATTGATGCCACGCCTTTGGCCAAGAATAAGCCTCAATACTGGACCCAGCTGACCATGTGCATGGCTCCTGCACATCAGGAGGTTATTCGCTTTCTGGTGTTGCATAATCTGCATGATGTGGTCGTGTTGGGGTTGCCATGGCTACAAGCCCATAATCCAGTATTAGATTGGAAATCCATGTCGGTGTCTAGCTGGGGTTGTCAGGGGGTACATGGTGATGTTCCATTTCTGTCAATTTCGTCATCCACCCCTTCTGAGGTTCCAGAGTTCTTGTCTGATTACCGGGATGTATTTGATGAGCCCAAGTCCGATGCCCTACCTCCGCATAGGGATTGTGATTGTGCTATCAATTTGATTCCTGGTAGTAAATTCCCTAAAGGTCGACTGTTTAATTTATCCGTGCCTGAGCACGCCGCTATGCGCAGTTATGTGAAGGAATCCCTGGAGAAGGGGCATATTCGCCCGTCATCGTCACCATTAGGAGCAGGGTTCTTTTTTGTAGCCAAGAAGGATGGTTCGCTGAGACCTTGTATAGATTACCGCCTTCTAAATAAGATCACGGTTAAATTTCAGTACCCCTTGCCATTGTTATCTGATTTGTTTGCTCGGATTAAGGGGGCTAGTTGGTTCACCAAGATAGATCTTCGTGGTGCGTATAATCTGGTGCGAATCAGGCGAGGAGATGAATGGAAAACTGCATTTAATACGCCCGAGGGTCATTTTGAGTATCTAGTGATGCCATTCGGACTTGCCAATGCTCCATCAGTGTTTCAGTCCTTTATGCATGACATCTTCCGAGAGTACCTGGATAAATTCCTGATTGTGTACTTGGATGACATTTTGATCTTCTCGGATGATTGGGAGTCTCATGTGAAGCAGGTCAGAACAGTTTTTCAGGTCAGGGATCAAAGTGTCTCTTTGGTGTGCAGAAGGTTTCATTTTTGGGGTTCATCTTTTCCCCTTCTACTATCGAGATGGATCCTGTTAAGGTCCAAGCCATCCATGATTGGACTCAGCCGACATCTCTGAAAAGTCTGCAAAAGTTCCTGGGCTTTGCTAACTTTTATCGTCGCTTCATCTGCAATTTTTCTAGTATTGCCAAACCATTGACCGATTTGACCAAGAAGGGTGCTGATTTGGTCAATTGGTCTTCTGCTGCTGTGGAAGCTTTTCAAGAGTTGAAGCGTCGTTTTTCTTCTGCCCCTGTGTTGTGTCAACCAGATGTTTCTCTTCCGTTCCAGGTCGAGGTTGATGCTTCTGAGATTGGAGCAGGGGCTGTTTTGTCGCAGAGAGGTTCTGATTGCTCAGTGATGAAACCATGCGCTTTTTTTTCCAGGAAGTTTTCGCCTGCTGAGCGAAATTATGATGTGGGCAACCGAGAGTTGCTGGCCATGAAGTGGGCATTCGAGGAGTGGCGTCATTGGCTTGAAGGAGCTAAGCATCGCGTGGTGGTATTGACTGATCATAAGAACTTGACTTATCTTGAGTCTGCTAAGCGGATGAATCCTAGACAGGCTCGTTGGTCGCTGTTTTTTGCCCGTTTTGACTTTGTGATTTCGTACCTTCCGGGCTCTAAAAATGTGAAGACGGATGCTCTGTCTAGGAGTTTTGTGCCCGACTCTCCGGGTTTGTCTGAGCCGGCGGGTATCCTCAAGGAAGGAGTAATTGTGTCTGCCATCTCCCCTGATTTGCGGCGGGTGCTGCAAAAATTTCAGGCTAATAAACCTGATCGTTGTCCAGCGGAGAGACTGTTTGTCCCTGATAGGTGGACCAATAAAGTTATCTCTGAGGTTCATTGTTCGGTGTTGGCTGGTCATCCTGGAATCTTTGATACCAGAGAGTTAGTGGCTACATCCTTTTGGTGGCCGTCTCTGTCGCGGGATGTGCGTTCTTTTGTGCAGTCCTGTGGGATTTGTGCTCGGGCTAAGCCCTGCTGTTCTCGTGCCAGTGGGTTGCTTTTGCCCTTGCCGGTCCCGAAGAGGCCTTGGACACATATCTCTATGGATTTTATTTCTGATCTTCCCGTTTCTCAAAAGATGTCAGCCATTTGGGTGGTCTGTGATCGCTTTTCTAAGATGGTTCATCTGGTACCCTTGTCTAAATTGCCTTCCTCCTCTGATTTGGTGCCATTGTTCTTCCAGCATGTGGTTTGTTTACATGGCATTCCAGAGAATATCGTTTCTGACAGAGGTTCCCAGTTTGTTTCAAGGTTTTGGCGAGCCTTTTGTGGTAGGATGGGCATTGACTTGTCTTTTTCCTCGGCTTTCCATCCTCAGACTAATGGCCAGACCGAACGAACCAATCAGACCTTGGAAACATATCTGAGATGCTTTGTTTCTGCCGATCAGGATGACTGGGTGTCCTTTTTGCCTTTGGCTGAGTTCGCCCTTAATAATCGGGCCAGCTCGGCTACCTTGGTTTCGCCGTTTTTCTGCAATTCTGGGTTCCATCCTCGTTTCTCTTCAGGACAGGTTGAGTCTTCGGACTGTCCTGGTGTGGATACTGTGGTGGACAGGTTGCAGCAGATTTGGACTCATGTAGTGGACAATTTGACCTTGTCCCAGGAGAAGGCTCAACGTTTCGCTAATCGCAGACGCCGTGTGGGTCCCCGACTTCGTGTTGGGGATCTGGTTTGGTTATCTTCTCGTCATATTCCTATGAAGGTTTCCTCTCCTAAGTTTAAACCTCGTTTCATTGGTCCGTATAGGATTTCTGAGGTTCTTAATCCTGTGTCTTTTCGTCTGACCCTTCCAGATTCTTTTTCCATACATAACGTATTCCATAGGTCATTGTTGCGGAGATACGTGGCACCTATGGTTCCATCTGTTGATCCTCCTGCCCCGGTTTTGGTGGAGGGGGAATTGGAGTATATTGTGGAGAAGATTTTGGATTCTCGTGTTTCTAGACTGAAACTCCAGTATCTGGTTAAATGGAAGGGTTATGCTCAGGAAGATAATTCCTGGGTTTTTGCCTCTGATGTCCATGCTCCCGATCTTGTTCGTGCCTTTCATGTGGCTCATCCTGGTCGGCCTGGGAGCTCTGGTGAGGGTTCGGTGACCCCTCCTCAGGAAGGGGGTACTGTTGTGAATTCTGTGGCAGAGCTCCCTCCTGTGGTCACAAGTGGTACTTCGGCTGGTTCTCTCTGTGAGCTTCTGTTGGTGGAGGGAGGTGGTACTGCGGCTTCTGAGTTTCCTCCGTCAGGTGATCTGGTGAGGTCGTTAGGTGCTTCTCTACTTAACTCCACCTAATGCTTTGATCCTGGCTTCCTGTCAATGTTCCAGTGTTGGACTTGCTTTTCCCTGGATCATTCCTGTGGCCTGCTGCTCTGCATAGCTAAGTTCTTCTTTGCTATTTGTTTGCTATTTTTTCTGTCCAGCTTGTCTATTTTGTTGCTGGAAGCTCTGGGACGCAAAGGGTGTACCTCCGTGCCGTTAGTTCGGTACGGAGGGTCTTTTTGCCCCCTTTGCGTGGTTTTCTTTAGGGTTTTGTGTAGACCGCAAAGTTTCCTTTTCTATCCTCGATCTGTTAAGAAAGTCGGGCCTCACTTTGCTGAATCTATTTCATCTCTACGTTTGTCTTTTCATCTTAACTCACAGTCATTATATGTGGGGGGCTGCCTTTTCCTTTGGGGTATTTCTCTGAGGCAAGGTAGGCTTATTTTCTATCTTCAGGCTAGTTAGTTTCTCAGGCTGTGCCGAGTTGCATAGGCAGAGTTAGGCGCAATCCACGGCTGCCTCTAGTGTTGTTTGGAGAGGATTAGGGATTGCGGTCTGCAGAGTTCCCACGTCTCAGAGCTCGTTCTATGATTTTGGGTTATTGTCAGATCACTGTATGTGCTCTGACCGCTATGTCCATTGTAGTACTGAATTGCCTTTCATAACAGGACAATAAGCCGAGGCTCCTCTTCCTCCACAGATGATACAACCGCTGGGCTGTCTGCAGGTACACCAAATTCTTGTGATCTGTGAAGACTTGATGATACACAGATGATACAATGGAGCGAGAGAGAGAGCGTCGGCACGAATGTTCTTCTCCCCGGAAAGGCTACTTTCACACTAGCGTTGTTTTCAATACGTCGCAATGCGTCGTTTAGGGGAAAAAACGCATCCTGCAAAGTTGTTTGCAGGATGCGTTTTTGCCCCATAGAGTAACATTACCGACGCATTGCGACGTATTCACACGTCGCAAACCGTTGTGCAACGGTTGCACCGTGTTTTGGCGGACCGCCGGGACCAAAAACCGTTAAATGTAACATTTTTTACTGCCGACGGACCGCTTTTTCCGACCGTGCATGCGTGGCCGGAACTCCGCCCCCACCTCCCCGCACCCCACAATGGGGCAGCGGATGCGCCGGAGAAATGCATCTGCTGCCTCCATTGTGCAGCGCATCAAACGCTAGCGTCGGAATCTCGGCCCGACGCATTGCGACGGGCCGAATCCGACGCTAGTGTGAAAGTAGCCAAAGAAAATGGAGGGTGAAATGGAACCGAGAGAAGAACAAGGACCATCTAGCCTGGCGAGAATTTAGCCGCTGGGCGGTCTGTAAATAAACCAAATTCTTGTGGTCAGTGAATACTTGGAAGGGAAAACGAGCTCCCTCCAAGAGATGTCTCCACTCCGAGAAAGACAACTTCATAGCTAGCAACTCCCTGTCCCCGATGGAATAATTCCTCTCTGCTGGTGAGAAGGTCTTAGAGAAGAAGAAGCAAGGATGCTTCCGACCTTGAGCATCCTTTTGGAAAAGGACTGCTTCAGCACCAACAGATGAGGCATCCACCTCCATTATAAATGGCTTATCTACATTGGGGCGATGTAGGATGGGAGCGCTAGCAAAATGTGACTTAATGGAGTTAAAGGCCTTGGAGACCTCCTCAGACCACAATTTGGCATTTGCTCCCTTCTTGGTGAGGGCAACCAAGGGAGCTACCAAAGTTGAGAAGTGTGGAATAAACTGGCGATAGTAGTTAATGAACCCCATAAAGCGCTGCACCGCTTTAAGAGAATGGGGTTCCTGCCAGTCCATCACTGCCTGTAGTTTGGCAGGATCCATAGCAAATCCTGGGAGGAGATGATATAGCCCAGGAAAGGTAAAGACTCCTGATCGAACACACACTTCTCCAACTTGGCATAGAGGGAGTTTGCCCGTAGGAGGTCGCAGAATTTGAAAACATCTCTCCCGTGGGAGTCAATATCTGCAGAGTAGATGAGATAGACTACGACCGAGGTGGAAAGCATATCCCGGAAGATGTCGTTCACAAAGTCTAGGAAAACGGCTGGGGCATTACAGAGCCTGAAGGGCATCACCAGATATTCATAGTGCCCATCCCTGGTGTTAAAAGCTGTCTTCCATTCGTCCCCCTCACGGATGCGAATCAGGTTGTAAGCACCCCGCAGATCTAATTTAGTAAATACCCTTGCTCCCCGAAGCCTATCAAAAAGCTCAGATATCAAGGGCAAAGGATACTTATTCTTAACGGTGATGGCGTTAAGACCCATGTAGTCTATGCATGGACGCAGTTCCCCATTCTTCTTCTGCACGAAGAAGAACCCTGCCCCAGCAGGTGACACTGACTTTCTGATGAACCCTCTTGCCAGATTCTCTTGAATGTACTGAGACATTGCCTCCGTCTCTGGGATAGATAACGGATAAACTCGACCCTGGGGAGGCTCAGCACCAGGCAAGAGATCAATAGAACAGTCATAGGGGCGATGGGGCGGAAGGGTCTCCGCCGCCTTTTTGGAGAACATGTCCGCATAGGACCAATATTGCTTGGGGAGAGAGGATAGATCTGCGGGTACCTCTGTAGTAGCAACCTGAATGCACTCCCTCTGACACCTACCCCCACAAGATTCATCCTATCCCAGAATTCTGCCTGAGGACCACTTGATATGAGGAGAGTGGTACCGTAGCCAAGGTATCCCCAACAGGACCTCATCAATTCCCTCAGGAATGACGAGCAGAGATATAATCTCCTGATGGGATGGCGACATGGACAGAGTAAAAGGGATGGTCTGGTGTGATATCTGTGAGGGCAGTGTCGACCCATTCACCACTCGTACCGTTACTGGTTGAGCTAGCATAACCAGGGGTGACGTTGGGCGAAGGCAGAAGACATAAAATTGCCCTCCGCTCCAGAATCCATGCAGAGCTCTACCGAGTGGGAGGATGAGCCTATAGTAATTGTCCCCTTAAAGGACAATTTTGAGGCAAACGTCGCCGTGTCTAGTGTACCTCCACCTACTACCACTAGACGCTGACGTTTCCTCGACCGCTGGGGACATCTGGTGGCAAGATGTCCTGACTGCTGGCAAACATGACAGGTCTTGAGTGCACAAGCGGTCCGGGACTTAGATCCCGCTCGTGACACTTCCATGGCCTCATGTGACTCAGGGACCAGGACCGGAGATTCCAGAGGTTTGGCGAAGGTGGGAGCTAGCCGAAACCTCTGCCTACACTGGGCTCGCTCTAACCTCCGCTCGTTAAAACGGAGGTCAATATGAGTGGAGACAGCTATTAACTCCTCCATTGTGGCAGTAATCTCCCTAGTGGCCAGAGCATCCTTCACGTGACCAGCCAGCCCCCTCCAAAATATGGGGATAAGGGCTTTATCCGACCACTCCAGCTCAGATGCTAAGGTACGGAAGTGGACAGCAAAATGGCCGACCAAGGACAAAGCCTGAGTTAATGCCAGCAGTTGGAGCACCGTGTCATGGGTGACTCGAGGTCCTAAAAAGACCTGTTTCAGAGTGCTCAGGAACAGCGGAGCACTCTGCACCACATGATCGCCACGCTCCCACAGCGGCGTAGCCCATTCCAACGCCCTGTCTGACAAGAGAGACACAATAAATCCCACCTTTGCCCGCTCTGTGGGAAAACATGCAACCAGGAGCTCAAGGTAAATAGAGCACTGACTCACGAATTCCCTACAAGATTTACTATCTCCAGAAAATTTTTCTGGCAGCGGGAGGCGAGATAATGTCGGAACAGGGGTGGCAGTGGACAAGGTTGCTGCAGCCACACTAGCAGCCTGTAGAGCAACTGCGGTAACATCCACAGCTGAGGTTGTGCTCTCAAGAGCCGCCAACCTACCCTCCAGCTGCTGGATGTACCGCAAGGATTGCTGAATGTCCACCATTTACTAGCCAGACCCTGGCGCTAGTATTCTGTTAAGGCTAGCGGAACGCACCGAGTAAATATAGATGTTTTATTGTAATAGATGCGTTCGCAGCCCGGGGTCAACCGTGCAGGAGAATCTGCTGCTAGCAAATGGCGGAACTATATGGCGGTATTAACTAACTCTGTTAATTCACAGAGTAGCCGTGAAATCAAAGCACTGCGCCCTGTTAGACTTCACAGAGGCACAGGCTAACTACCCAACAGAGAGCAGTCAGTGGTCATGCATGCACACAAAACTCCTCGCCGGAGGTGCCAGCATTCTAGGGGCTTATTTCAGCCAGGTCCCTGAATACATACACACACAATCTCCTCGCCGGAGGTGCCAGCATTCTAGGGGCTTATTTCAACCGGGTCCCTGAACAAAAACTTACATGACCACACTGGCGCAAAGCACATAACATAGAAAGATACTAGCGCATGGCCGTGCGGCCATGCGAGCCTTAAATAGTTGCAGCACGTACAGGACCTTCCTAGAAGGACCAATGAGAGGCTGCCACAGAGCCTGAGCACCTACAGGACCTTCCTGAGGGACCAATGGCTTTAGCTGCAGTATCTGAACATGTGACCCTCGATCTCCACTGAGAGATCTTACTCTGGGCATGCTCAGAACGAGAAAAGCAGGACTCGCTACACTCATCAGGAGGGCGTTAAACTAGAAGAAGAGGGGACGGGAAGAAAAACATTAGACTCGAACAAAGAAGACCCAGGAAAACATACTCAGGAGCTCCTCAGGTGACCCTGTTCAACAAGTAAAGATCATTATTTCTTTGTTACGTGGTGACCCTCAAGACTGGGCATTTTCTCTTGCGCCAGGAGATCCGGCTTTGCGTGATGTTGATGCGTTTTTCCTGGCACTTGGATTACTTTATGACGAACCTAATTCAGTGGATCAGGCAGAGAAGATCTTGCTGGCTCTGTGTCAGGGTCAGGATGAAGCGGAGATATATTGTCAGAAGTTTAGAAAGTGGTCTGTGCTCACTCAGTGGAATGAATGTGCCCTGGCAGCAATCTTCAGAAAGGGTCTCTCTGAAGCCCTTAAGGATGTCATGGTGGGATTTCCCATGCCTGCTGGTCTGAATGAGTCTATGTCCTTGGCCATTCAGATCAATCGACGCTTGCGTGAGCGTAAACCTGTGCACCATTTGGCGGTACTATCTGAGCATGGGCCTGAGCCTATGCAATGTGATAGGACTTTGACCAGAGCTGAACGGCAAGAACACAGACGTCGGAATGGGCTATGTTTTTACTGTGGTGATTCCACTCATGCTATCTCCGATTGTCCTAAGCGCACTAAGCGGTTCGCTAGGTCTGCCACCATTGGTACGGTACAGTCTAAATTTCTATTGTCCGTTACTCTGATTTGCTCTTTGTCATCCTATTCTGTTATGGCATTTGTGGATTCAGGCGCTGCCCTGAATTTGATGGACTTGGAGTTTGCTAGGCGCTGTGGTTTTTTCTTGGAGCCCTTGCAGTATCCTATTCCATTGAGAGGAATTGATGCTACGCCTTTGGCCAATAATAAGCCTCAGTACTGGACCCAATTGACCATGTGCATGGCTCCTGCACATCAGGAGGATATCCGCTTTCTGGTGTTGCATAATCTGCATGATGTGGTCGTTTTGGGGTTGCCATGGCTACAGGTTCATAATTCAGTATTGGACTGGAAATCTATGTCTGTGTCCAGCTGGGGTTGTCAGGGGGTACATGGTGATGTTCCATTTTTGTCTATTTCGTCTTCCACTCCTTCTGAAGTTCCAGAGTTTTTGTCGGATTATCGGGATGTATTTGATGAGCCCAAATCCAGTGCCCTACCTGCTCATAGGGATTGCGATTGTGCAATTAATTTGATTCCTGGTAGTAAGTTTCCTAAGGGCCGATTGTTCAATTTATCTGTGCCAGAACATGCCGCTATGCGGAGTTATATAAAGGAATCCTTGGAGAAGGGTCATATTCGCCCGTCGTCATCACCGTTAGGAGCAGGGTTCTTTTTTTGTGGCCAAGAAGGATGGTTCTTTGAGACCTTGTATTGATTACCGCCTTCTTAATAAAATTACAGTCAAATTTCAGCATCCTTTGCCGTTGCTGTCTGATTTGTTTGCTCGTATTAAAGGGGCTAGTTGGTTCACCAAGATAGATCTTCGAGGGGCGTATAATCTTGTGCGTATTAAACAAGGCGATGAATGGAAAACAGCATTTAATACGCTCGAGGGCCATTTTGAGTACCTGGTTATGCCATTCGGGCTTTCCAATGCTCCATCAGTATTTCAGTCCTTTATGCATGACATCTTCCGAGAGTACCTGGATAAATTCCTGATTGTGTATTTGGATGATTGTTATGAATAGGTAATTCAGAACCACAATGGACCTTGAAGTTCAGAGCACACCAAGTGACCTGACAATAACCAAAATACATAGGACGAGCTCTGAGACGTGGGAACTCTGCTGACCGCAATCCCTAATCCTATCACACCACACTAGAGATAGCCGTGGATTGCGCCTAACGCTCCCTATGCAACTCGGCACAGCCTGAGAAACTAGCTAGGCCTGAAGAAAGAAAAATAAGCCTACCTTGCCTCAGAGAAATTCCCCAAAGGAAAAGGCAGCCCCCCACATATAATGACTGTGAGTTAAGATGAAAATACAAACACAGAGATGAAACAGATTTAGCAAAGTGAGGCCCGACTTACTGAATAGACCGAGGATAGGAAAGATAGCTTTGCGGTCAACACAAAAACCTACAAACAACCACGCAGAGGGGCAAAAAGACCCTCCGCACCGACTAACGGTACGGAGGTGCTCCCTCTGCGTCTCAGAGCTTCCAGCAAGCAAGAAAAACCAATAAAGCAAGCTGGACAGAAAATATAGCAAACAAAAGTACACAAGCAGAACTTAGCTTATGCTGAGCAGACAGGCCACAGGAACGATCCAGGAGGAAGCAAGACCAATACTAGAACATTGACTGGAGGCCAGGATCAAAGCACTAGGTGGAGTTAAATAGAGCAGCACCTAACGACTTAACCTCATCACCTGAGGAAGGAAACTCAGAAGCCGCAGTACCACTCACATCCACCAACGGAAGCCCATAAACAGAATCAGCTGAAGTACCACTTGTGACCACAGGAGGGAGCTCGACCACAGAATTCACAACAGTACCCCCCCTTGAGGAGGGGTCACCGAACCCTCACCAGAGCCCCCCGGCCGACCAGGATGAGCCATATGAAAGGCACGAACAAGATCGGCAGCATGGACATCAGAGGCAAAGACCCAGGAATTATCTTCCTGACCATAACCCTTCCACTTAACCAGATACTGGAGTTTCCGTCTTGAAACACGAGAATCCAAAATCTTCTCCACTATATACTCCAACTCCCCCTCCACCAAAACCGCGGCAGGAGGATCAGCAGATGGAACCATAGGTGCCACGTATCTCCGCAACAATGACCTGTGGAATACGTTATGGATGGAAAAAGAATCTGGAAGGGTCAAACGAAAAGACACAGGATTAAGAACCTCAGAAATCCTATACGGACCAATGAAACGAGGCTTAAACTTAGGAGAGGAAAGCTTCATAGGAATATAACGAGATGACAACCAAACCAAATCCCCAACACGAAGTCGGGGACCCACACAGCGTCTGCGATTAGCGAAACGTTGAGCCTTCTCCTGGGACAAGGTCAAATTGTCCACTACATGAGTCCAAATCTGCTGCAACCTGTCCACCACAGTATCCACACCAGGACAGTCCGAAGACTCAACCTGCCCTGAAGAGAAACGAGGATGGAACCCAGAATTGCAGAAAAACGGCGAAACCAAGGTAGCCGAGCTGGCCCGATTATTAAGGGCGAACTCAGCCAACGGCAAAAAGGACACCCAATCATCCTGATCAGCAGAAACAAAACATCTCAGATATGTTTCCAAGGTCTGATTGGTTAGTTCAGTTTGGCCATTTGTCTGAGGATGGAAAGCCGAGGAAAAAGACAAATCAATGCCCATCCTAGCACAAAAGGCTCGCCAAAACCTTGAAACAAACTGGGAACCTCTGTCAGAAACGATGTTCTCTGGAATGCCATGTAAACGAACCACATGCTGGAAGAGCAATGGCACCAAATCAGAGGAGGAAGGTAATTTAGACAAGGGTACCAAATGGATCATCTTAGAGAAGCGATCACAAACTACCCAAATGACCGACATTCTTTGAGAGACGGGGAGATCCGAAATAAAATCCATAGAGATATGTGTCCAAGGCCTCTTCGGGACCGGCAAGGGCAAAAGCAACCCACTGGCACGAGAACAGCAGGGCTTAGCCCGAGCACAAATCCCACAGGACTGCACAAAAGAACGCACATCCCGCGACAGAGACGGCCACCAAAAGGATCTCGCCACTAAATCTCTGGTACCAAAGATTCCAGGATGACCAGCCAACACCGAACAATGAACCTCAGAGATAACTTTATTCGTCCACCTATCAGGGACAAACAGTTTCTCCGCTGGGCAACAATCAGGTTTATTAGCCTGAAATTTTTGCAGCACCCGCCGCAAATCAGGGGAGATGGCAGACACAATTACTCCCTCTTTGAGAATACCCGCCGGCTCAGGCAAACCCGGAGAGTCGGGCACAAAACTCCTAGACAGGGCATCCACCTTCACATTTTTAGAGCCCGGAAGGTACGAAACCACAAAGTCAAAACGGGAGAAAAACAGCGACCAACGAGCCTGTCTAGGATTCAACCGTTTGGCAGACTCGAGATAAGTCAAGTTCTTGTGATCAGTCAAGACCACCACGCGATGCTTAGCTCCTTCAAGCCAATGACGCCACTCCTCGAATGCCCACTTCATGGCCAGCAACTCTCGATTGCCAACATCATAATTTCGCTCAGCAGGCGAAAACTTCCTGGAAAAGAAGGCGCATGGCTTCATCACCGAGCAATCAGAACCTCTTTGCGACAAAACAGCCTCCGCTCCAATTTCAGAAGCATCAACCTCGACCTGGAACGGAAGCGAAACATCTGGTTGACACAACACAGGGGCAGAAGAAAAACGACGCTTTAACTCTTGGAAAGCTTCCACAGCAGCAGAAGACCAATTGACCACATCAGCACCCTTCTTGGTCAAATCGGTCAATGGTTTAGCAATACTAGAGAAATTACAGATGAAGCGACGATAAAAATTAGCAAAGCCAAGGAACTTTTGCAGACTCTTCAGAGATGTCGGCTGAGTCCAATCATAAATGGCCTGGACCTTAACAGGGTCCATCTCGATAGTAGAAGGGGAAAAAATGAACCCCAAAAATGAAACCTTCTGAACACCAAAGAGACACTTTGATCCCTTCACAAACAAAGAATTAGCACGCAGGACCTGGAACACCATTCTGACCTGCTTCACATGAGACTCCCAATCATCCGAGAAGACCAAAATATCATCCAAGTATACAATCAGGAATTTATCCAGGTACTCTCGGAAGATGTCATGCATAAAGGACTGAAATACTGATGGAGCATTGGCAAGTCCGAATGGCATAACTAGGTACTCAAAATGGCCCTCGGGCGTATTAAATGCAGTTTTCCATTCATCGCCCCGTTTAATACGCACAAGATTATATGCACCACGAAGATCTATCTTGGTGAACCAACTAGCCCCCTTAATCCGAGCAAACAAATCAGATAGCAGCGGCAAGGGGTACTGAAATTTGACCGTGATTTTATTTAGAAGGCGGTAATCAATACAAGGTCTCAGCGAACCATCCTTCTTGGCCACAAAAAAGAACCCTGCTCCCAATGGCGATGACGACGGGTGAATATGACCCTTCTACAAGGATTCTTTTACGTAACTCCGCATAGCGGCGTGCTCAGGTACAGATAAATTAAACAGTCGACCCTTAGGAAACTTACTACCAGGAATCAACTCGATAGCACAATCACAATCCCTATGCGGAGGTAGGGCATTGGACTTGGGCTCATCTAATACATCCCGGTAATCAGACAAGAACTCTGGGACCTCAGAAGGGGTGGATGATGAGATAGACAGAAATGAAACATCACCATGTACCCCCTGACAACCCCAGCTGGACACAGACATTGATTTCCAATGTAATACTGGGTTATGGACTTGTAGCCATGGCAACCCCAACACGACCACATCATGCAGATTTTGCAACACCAGAAAGCGAATATCCTCCTGGTGCGCAGGAGCCATGCACATGGTCAGCTGGGTCCAATACTGAGGCTTATTCTTGGCCAAAGGCGTAGCATCAATTCCTCTCAATGGAATAAGACACTGCAAGGGCTCCAAGACAAACCCACAGCGCCTAGCAAACTCCAAGTCCATCAAATTCAGGGCAGCGCCTGAATCCACAAATAACATGACAGAATAGGAAGACAAAGAGCAGATCAAAGTAACGGACAAAAGAAATTTCGACTGTACCGTACCAATGGTGGCAGACTTAGCGAACCGCTTAGTGCGCTTAGGACAATCGGAGATAGCATGAGTGGAATCACCACAGTAGAAACACAGCCCATTCTGACGTCTGTGTTCTTGCCTTTCAGCTCTGGTCAAAGTCCTATCGCACTGCATAGGCTCAGGTTTATGCTCAGATAATACCGCCAAATGGTGCACAGATTTACGCTCACGCAAGCGTCGACCGATCTGAATGGCCAAAGACATAGACTCATTCAGACCAGCAGGCATAGGAAATCCCACCATGACATCCTTAAGGGCTTCAGAGAGACCCTTTCTGAAAATAGCTGCCAGCGCACATTCATTCCATTGAGTGAGCACGGACCACTTTCTAAACTTCTGACAATAAATCTCTATCTCATCCTGACCCTGACACAGAGCCAGCAAATTTTTCTCTGCCTGATCCACTGAATTGGGTTCATCGTACAGTAATCCGAGCGCCAGGAAAAACGCATCAATATTACATAATGCAGGATCTCCTGGCGCAAGGGAAAATGCCCAGTCTTGAGAATCGCCACGTAATAAAGAAATAATGATCTTAACTTATTGAACTGGGTGACCAGAGGAGCGAGGTTTCAACGCCAGAAACAGTTTGCAATTGTTTTTGAAACTCAGAAATTTAGCTCTATCTCCAAAAAACAAATCAGGAATAGGAATTCTTGGTTCTAACATAGAATTCTGAGCCACAAAGTCTTGAATATTTTGTACTCTTGCAGTGAGATGATCCACACATGAAGACAGACCTTTAATGTCCATCACTACACCTGTGTCCTGAACCACCCAAATGTCTAGGGGAAAAAAAAGGCAAAACACAGTGCAAAGAAAAAAAAATGGTCTCAGAACTTCTTTTTTCCCTCTATTGAGAAGCATAGTACTTTTGGCCTCCTGTACTGTTATGAATAGGTAATTCAGAACCACAATGGACCTTGAAGTTCAGAGCACACCAAGTGACCTGACAATAACCAAAATACATAGGACGAGCTCTGAGACGTGGGAACTCTGCTGACCGCAATCCCTAATCCTATCACACCACACTAGAGGTAGCCGTGGATTGCGCCTAACGCTCCCTATGCAACTCGGCACAGCCTGAGAAACTAACTAGCCCTGAAGATAGAAAAATAAGCCTACCTTGCCTCAGAGAAATTCCCCAAAGGAAAAGGCAGCCCCCCACATATAATGACTGTGAGTTAAGATGAAAATACAAACACAGAGATGAAACAGATTTAGCAAAGTGAGGCCCGACTTACTGAATAGACCGAGGATAGGAAAGATAGCTTTGCGGTCAACACAAAAACCTACAAACAACCACGCAGAGGGGCAAAAAGACCCTCCGCACCGACTAACGGTACGGAGGTGCTCCCTCTGCGTCTCAGAGCTTCCAGCAAGCAAGAAAAACCAATAAAGCAAGCTGGACAGAAAATATAGCAAACAAAAGTACACAAGCAGAACTTAGCTTATGCTGAGCAGACAGGCCACAGGAACGATCCAGGAGGAAGCAAGACCAATACTAGAACATTGACTGGAGGCCAGGATCAAAGCACTAGGTGGAGTTAAATAGAGCAGCACCTAACGACTTAACCTCATCACCTGAGGAAGGAAACTCAGAAGCCGCAGTACCACTTACATCCACCAACGGAAGCCCATAAACAGAATCAGCCGAAGTACCACTTGTGACCACAGGAGGGAGCTCGACCACAGAATTCACAACAGATGATATTTTGGTCTTTTCGGATGATTGGGAGTCTCATGTGAAGCAGGTCAGAATGGTGTTCCAGGTCCTTCGTGCAAATTCCTTGTTTGTGAAGGGGTCAAAGTGTCTCTTTGAAGTTCAGAAGGTTTCATTTTTGGGGTTCATTTTTTCCCCTTCTACTATCGAGATGGACCCTGTTAAAGTCCAGGCCATTTACGATTGGACTCAGCCGACATCTGTGAAGAGCCTGCAAAAGTTCCTGGGCTTTGCTAATTTTTATCGGCGCTTCATCGCTAATTTTTCTACTGTTGCTAAACCGTTGACTGATTTGACCAAGAAGGGTGCTGATGTGGTCAATTGGTCTTCTGCAGCTGTAGAGGCTTTTCAGGAGTTGAAGCGTCGTTTTTCTTCTGCCCCTGTGTTGTGCCAGCCAGATGTTTCGCTCCCGTTTCAGGTTGAGGTTGATGCTTCTGAGATTGGAGCAGGGGCTGTTTTGTCACAAAGAAGTTCTGATTGCTCGGTGATGAAGCCATGTGCTTTCTTTTCTAGAAAGTTTTCGCCTGCTGAGCGTAATTATGATGTTGGTAATCGTGAGTTGTTGGCCATGAAGTGGGCATTCGAGGAGTGGCGTCATTGGCTTGAAGGAGCCAAGCATTGCGTGGTGGTCTTGACAGATCACAAGAATTTGACTTATCTTGAGTCTGCCAAACGGTTGAATCCGAGACAGGCTCGATGGTCGTTATTTTTCTCCCGTTTTGATTTTGTGGTTTCGTACCTTCCGGGCTCTAAGAATGTGAAGGCTGATGCCCTGTCAAGGATTTTTGTGCCCGACTCTCCGGGTGTTCCTGAGCCGGCGGGTATTCTCAAAGAGGGGGTAATTTTGTCTGCCATCTCCCCTGATTTGCGGCGGGTGCTGCAAAAATTTCAGGCTGATAGACCTGACCGTTGCCCAGCGGAGAAACTGTTTGTCCCTGATAGATGGACTAGTAAAGTTATCTCTGAGATTCATTGTTCAGTGTTGGCTGGGCATCCTGGAATCTTTGGTACCAGAGATTTGGTGGCTAGATCCTTTTGGTGGCCGTCTTTGTCATGGGATGTGCGTTCTTTTGTGCAGTCCTGTGGGACTTGTGCTCGGGCTAAGCCCTGCTGTTCTCGTGCCAGTGGGTTGCTTTTTCCCTTGCCGGTCCCGAAGAGGCCCTGGACGCATATTTCTATGGATTTTATTTCGGATCTCCCCGTCTCTCAAAAGATGTCGGTCATTTGGGTGGTTTGTGATCGCTTTTCTAAAATGGTCCATTTGGTACCTTTGTCTAAATTGCCTTCCTCCTCTGATTTGGTGCCATTGTTTTTCCAGCATGTGGTTCGTTTACATGGTATCCCGGAGAACATCGTTTCTGACAGAGGTTCCCAGTTTGTTTCGAGGTTTTGGCGTCCCTTTTGTGCAAGGATGGGCATTGATTTGTCTTTTCCTCGGCTTTCCATCCTCAGACAAATGGCCAAACCGAACGAACTAAGCAAACTTTGGAAACATATCTGAGATGCTTTGTTTCTGCTGATCAGGATGATTGGGTGTCCTTTTTGCCGTTGGCTGAGTTCGCCCTTAATAATCGGGCCAGCTCGGCTACTTTGGTTTCGCCGTTTTTCTGCAATTCTGGTTTCCATCCTCGTTTCTCTTCAGGGCAGGTTGAGTCTTCGGACTGTCCTGGTGTAGGGGATACAGGGAGGGATGGGAGTCATTGCACTTGGTGTCTGGGAGCGGATTTCCTGACGGATATTGTCTATTTTCTGTATAAAGTGGGAGGCCAGGTCATCAGCACAGATGTCTGTGATAGGGTCTTGTGCTTTTGGCCTGAGGAGGGAGTGAAAAATGTTAAAAAGTTTCTTGGGGTTGTTGGATAGTGAGGAGATCAGGGTGGAGTAGTAGGTCTGTTTGGCGAGGTGAAGGGCAGAGTTATAGGTCCTTAACATAAATTTGAAGTGTATGAAGTCTTCTGGTGTGCGAGCTTTCCTCCATAAGTTTTCCTCCAGTGTGTGTGTGTGTGTGTGTGTAGGTTTGTGTGTGTGTGTAGGTGTGTGTGTACGTGTGTGTGTGTGTGTGTGTATGTGTAGATGTGTGTGTGTATGTGTAGGTGTGTTTGTTTAGTTGTGTGTGTGTAGGTGTGTAGGTGTGTGTGTGTGTAGGTGTGTGTGTGTAGGTGTGTGTGTGTGTGTGTAGGTGTGTGTGTAGTTGTAGGTGTGTGTAGGTGTAGGTGTGTGTAGGTGTGTGTGTAGGTGAGTGAGTGTAGGTGTGTGTGGGTGTAGGTGTGTGTGGGTGTAGGTAGGTGTGGGTGTAGGTAGGTGTGGGTGTAGGTAGGTGTGGGTGTAGGTAGGTGTGGGTGTAGGTAGGTGTGGGTGTAGGTAGGTGTGGGTGTAGGCAGGTGTGGGTGTAGGTAGGTGTGGGTGTAGGTAACATAGTAACATAGTTAGTAAGGCCGAAAAAAGACATTTGTCCATCCAGTTCAGCCTATATTCCATCATAATAAATACCCAGATCTAAGTCCTTCTACAGAACCTAATAATTGTATGATACAATATTGTTCTGCTCCAGGAAGACATCCAGGCCTCTCTTGAACCCCTCGACTGAGTTCGCCATCACCACCTCCTCAGGCAAGCAATTCCAGATTCTCACTGCCCTAACAGTAAAGAATCCTCTTCTATGTTGGTGGAAAAACCTTCTCTCCTCCAGACGCAAAGAATGCCCCCTTGTGCCAGTCACCTTCCTTGGTATAAACAGATCCTCAGCGAGATATTTGTATTGTCCCCTTATATACTTATACATGGTTATTAGATCGCCCCTCAGTCGTCTTTTTTCTAGACTAAATAATCCTAATTTCGCTAATCTATCTGGGTATTGTAGTTCTCCCATCCCCTTTATTAATTTTGTTGCCCTCCTTTGTACTCTCTCTAGTTCCATTATATCCTTCCTGAGCACCGGTGCCCAAAACTGGACACAGTACTCCATGTGCGGTCTAACTAGGGATTTGTACAGAGGCAGTATAATGCTCTCATCATGTGTATCCAGACCTCTTTTAATGCACCCCATGATCCTGTTTGCCTTGGCAGCTGCTGCCTGGCACTGGCTGCTCCAGGTAAGTTTATCATTAACTAGGATCCCCAAGTCCTTCTCCCTGTCAGATTTACCCAGTGGTTTCCCGTTCAGTGTGTAATGGTGATATTGATTCCCTCTTCCCATGTGTATAACCTTACATTTATCATTGTTAAACCTCATCTGCCACCTTTCAGCCCAAGTTTCCAACTTATCCAGATCCATCTGTAGCAGAATACTATCTTCTCTTGTATTAACTGCTTTACATAGTTTTGTATCATCTGCAAATATCGATATTTTACTGTGTAAACCTTCTACCAGATCATTAATGAATATGTTGAAGAGAACAGGTCCCAATACTGACCCCTGCGGTACCCCACTGGTCACAGCGACCCAGTTTTGAGACTATACCATTTATAACCACCCTCTGCTTTCTATCACTAAGCCAGTTACTAACCCATTTACACACATTTTCCCCCAGACCAAGCATTCTCATTTTGTGTACCAACCTCTTGTGCGGTAGGTAGGTAGGTGTGGGTGTAGGTAGGTGTGGGTGTAGGTAGGTGTGGGTGTAGGTAGGTGTGGGTGTAGGTAGGTATGGGTGTAGGTGTGTGGGTGTAGGTGTGTGGGTATAGGTGTGTGGGTATAGGTGTGTGGGTATAGGTGTGTGGGTGTGTGTATGTGTGTGTGTAGGTTAGGCTGACCCCGAACCACCATCCTGCCCTATATCCAGTACCTTGCTGACCCTGAACCACCATCCTGCCCTATATCCAGTACAGTGCTGACCCCGGACCACCATCCTGCCGTATATCCAGTACAGTGCTGACCCCGAACCTCCATCCTGCCCTACATCCAGTACAGTGCTGACCCCGAACCACCATCCTGCCCTATATCCAGTACAGTGCTGACCCCGAACCTCCATCCTGCCCTATATCCAGTACAGTGCTGACCCTGAACCACCATCCTGCCCTATATCCAGTATAGTGCTGACCCCGAACCACCATCCTGCCCCATATCCAGTACAGTGCTGACCCTGAACCACCATCCTGCTCTATATCCAGCACAGTGCTGACCCCGAACCACCATCCTGCCCTATATCCAGTACAGTGCTGACCCCGAACCACCATCCTGCCCTATATCCAGTACAGTGCTGACCCTGAACCACCATCCTGCCCTATATCCAGTACAGACCCCGAACCACCATCCTGCCCTATATCCAGTACAGTGCTGACCCCGAACCATCATCCTGCCCTATATCCAGTACAGTGCTGACCCTGAACCACCATCCTGCCCTATATCCAGTACAGTGCTGACCCCGAAACACCATCCTGCCGTATATCCAGTACAGTGCTGACCCCGAACACCATGCTGCCCTATATCCAGTACAGACCCCGAACCACCATCCAGCCCTATATCCAGTACAGTGCTGACCCCGAACCACCATCCTGCCCTATATCCAGTACAGTGCTGACCCCGAAACACCATCCTGCCGTATATCCAGTAGAGTGCTGACCCCGAACCACCATCCTGCCCTATATCCAGTACAGACCCCGAACCACCATGCTGCCGTATATCCAGTACAGTGCTGACCCTGAACCACCATCCTGCTCTATATCCAGTACAGACCCCGAACCACCATCCAGCCCTATATCCAGTACAGTGCTGACCCCGAACCACCATCCTGCCCTATATCCAGTACAGTGCTGACCCCGAACCACCATCCTGCCCTATATCCAGTACAGACCCCGAACCACCATCCTGCCCTATATTCAGTACAGTGCTGACCCCGAACCACCATCCTGCCCTATACCCAGTACAGTGCTGACCCCGAACCACCATCCTGCCCTATACCCAGTACAGTGCTGACCCCGAACCACCATCCTGCCCTATATCCAGTACAGTGCTGACCCCGAACCACCATCCTGCCCTATATCCAGTACAGTGCTGACACCGAACCACCATCCTGCCCTATATCCAGTACAGTGCTGACCCCGAACCACCATCCTGCCCTATATCCAGTACAGTGCTGACCCTGAACCACCATCCTGCCCTATATCCAGTACAGTACTGACCCCGAACCACCATCCTGCCCTATATCCAGTACAGTGCTGACCCCGAACCACCATCCTGCCCTATATACAGTACAGACCCCGAACCACCATCCTGCCCTATATCCAGTACAGTGCTGACCCCGAACCTCCATCCTGCCCTATATCCAGTACAGACCCCGAACCATCATCCTGCCCTATATCCAGCACAGTGCTGACCCCGAGCCACCATCCTGCCCTATATCCAGTACAGTGCTGACCCCGAACCACCATCCTGCCCTATATCCAGTACAGTGCTGACCACGAACCACCATCCTGCCCTATATCCAGTACAGACCCCGAACCATCATCCTGCCCTATATCCAGTACAGACCCCGAACCACCATCCTGCCCTATATCCAGTACAGACCCCGAACCACCATTCTGCCCTATATCCAGTACAGTGCTGACCCCGGACCACCATCCTGCCCTATATCCAGTACAGTACTGACCCCGAACCACCATCCTGCCCTATATCCAGTACAGTGCTGACCCTGAACCACAATCCTGCCCTATATCCAGTACAGTACTGACCCCGAACCACCATCCTGCCCTATATCCAGTACAGACCCCGAACCACCATCCTGCCCTATATCCAGTACTGACCCCGAACCTCCATCCTGCCCTATATCCAGTACAGACCCTGAACCACCATCCTGCCCTATATCCAGTACAGACCCCGAACCACCATCCTGCCCTATATCCAATGCTGACCCCGAACCACCATCCTGCCCTATATCCAGTACAGACCCCGAACCTCCATCCTGCCCTATATCCAGTACAGTGCTGACCCCGAACCTCCATCCTGCCCTATATCCAGTACAGACCCCGAACCACCATCCTGCCCTATATCCAGTACAGTGCTGACCCCGAACCACCATCCTGCCCTATATCCAGTACAGTGCTGACCCCGAACCACCATCCTGCCCTATATCCAGTACAGTGCTGACCCCGAACCACCATCCTGCCCTATATCCAGTACAGTGCTGACCCCGAACCACCATCCTGCCCTATATCCAGTACAGTACTGACCCCGAACCACCATCCTGCCCTATATCCAGTACAGACCCCGAACCACCATCCTGCCCTATATCCAGTAGACCCCGAACCACCATCCTGCCCTATATCCAGTACAGACCCCGAACCACCATCCTGCCCTATATCCAGTACAGACCCCGAACCTCCATCCTGCCCTATATCCAGTACAGTGCTGACCCCGAACCTCCATCCTGCCCTATATCCAGTACAGACCCCGAACCACCATCCTGCCCTATATCCAGTACAGTGCTGACCCCAAACCACCATCCTGCCCTATATCCAGCACAGTGCTGACCCCGAACCACCATCCTGCCCTATATCCAGTACAGTGCTGACCCCGGACCACCATCCTGCCCTATATCCAGTACAGTGCTGACCCCGAACCACCATCTGGCCTATATCCAGTACAGTGCTGACCCCGAACCACCATCCTGCTCTATATCCAGTACAGTGCTGACCCCGAACCACCATCCTGCCCTATATCCAGTACAGTGCTGACCCCGGACCACCATCCTGCCCTATATCCAGTACAGTGCTGACCCCGAACCACCATCCTGCCCTATATCCAGTACAGTGCTGACCCCGAACCACCATCCTGCCCTATATCCAGTACAGACCCTGAACTACCATCCTGCCCTATATCCAGTACAGTGCTGACCCCGGACCACCATCCTGCCCTATATCCAGTACAGACCCCGAACCACCATCCTGCCCTATATCCAGTACAGACCCTGAACCACCTTCCTGCCCTATATCCAGTACAGTGCTGACCCTGAACCACCATCCTGCCCTATATCCAGTACAGTGCTGACCCCGAACCACCATCCTGCTCTATATCCAGTACAGTGCTGACCCTGAACCACCATCCTGCCCTATATCCAGTACAGTGCTGACCCCGGACCACCATCCTGCCGTATATCCAGTACAGTGCTGACCCCGGACCACCATCCTGCCCTATATCCAGTACAGTACTGACCCCGAACCACCATCCTGCCCTATATCCAGTAGAGACCCCGAACCACCATCCTGCCCTATATCCAGTACAGTGCTGACCCCGGACCACCATCCTGCCCTATATCCAGTACAGTGCTGACCACGAACCACCATCCTGCCCTATATCTAGTACAGTGCTGACCCTGAACCACCATCCTGCCCTATATCCAGTACAGACCCTGAACCACCATCCTGCCCTATATCCAGTACAGTGCTGACCCCGAACCACCATCCTGCCCTATATCCAGTACAGTGCTGACCCCGAACCACCATCCTGCCCTATATCCAGTACAGTGCTGACCCCGAACCTCCATCCTGCCCTATATCCAGTACAGTGCTGACCCCGAACCACCATCCTGCCCTATATCCAGTACAGTGCTGACCCCGAACCACCATCCTGCCCTATATCCAGTACAGTGCTGACCCTGAACCACCATCCTGCCCTATATCCAGTACAGTACTGACCCTGAACCACCATCCTGCCCTACATCCAGTACAGTGCTGACCCTGAACCATCATCCTGCCCTATATCCAGTACAGTGCTGACCCCGAACCACCATCCTGCCCTATATCCAGTACAGTGCTGACCCCGAACCACCATCCTGCCCTATATCCAGTACAGTGCTGACCCCGAACCACCATCCTGCCCTATATCCAGTACAGTGCTGACCCCGAACCACCATCCTGCCGTATATTCAGTACAGACCCTGAACCACCATCCTGCCCTATATCCAGTACAGTACAGACCCCGGAACCACCATCCTGCCCTATATCCAGTACAGTGCTGACCCCGAACCACCATCCTGCCCTATATCCAGTACAGTGCTGACCCTGAACCACCATCCTGCCCTATATCCAGTACTGACCCTGAACCACCATCCTGCCCTATATCCAGTACAGACCCTGAACCACCATCCTGCCCTATATCCAGTACAGTGCTGACCCCGAACCATGATCCTGCCCTATATCCAGTACAGTGCTGACCCCGAACCACCATCCTGCCCTATATCCAGTACAGACCCTGAACCACCATCCTGCCCTATATCCAGTACAGACCCTGAACCACCATCCTGCCCTATATCCAGTACAGTACAGACCCCGGAACCACCATCCTGCCCTATATCCAGTACAGTGCTGACCCCGAACCACCATCCTGCCCTATATCCAGTACAGACCCTGAACCACCATCCTGCCCTATATCCAGTACAGACCCTGAACCACCATCCTGCCCTATATCCAGTACAGTGCTGACCCCGAACCATGATCCTGCCCTATATCCAGTACAGTGCTGACCCCGAACCACCATCCTGCTCTATATCCAGTACAGTGCTGACCCTGAACCACCATCCTGCCCTATATCCAGTACAGTGCTGACCCCGGACCACCATCCTGCCGTATATCCAGTACAGTGCTGACCCCGGACCACCATCCTGCCCTATATCCAGTACAGTACTGACCCCGAACCACCATCCTGCCCTATATCCAGTACAGACCCCGAACCACCATCCTGCCCTATATCCAGTACAGTGCTGACCCCGGACCACCATCCTGCCCTATATCCAGTACAGTGCTGACCACGAACCACCATCCTGCCCTATATCTAGTACAGTGCTGACCCTGAACCACCATCCTGCCCTATATCCAGTACAGACCCTGAACCACCATCCTGCCCTATATCCAGTACAGTGCTGACCCCGAACCACCATCCTGCCCTATATCCAGTACAGTGCTGACCCCGAACCACCATCCTGCCCTATATCCAGTACAGTGCTGACCCCGAACCTCCATCCTGCCCTATATCCAGTACAGTGCTGACCCCGAACCACCATCCTGCCCTATATCCAGTACAGTGCTGACCCCGAACCACCATCCTGCCCTATATCCAGTACAGTGCTGACCCTGAACCACCATCCTGCCCTATATACAGTACAGTACTGACCCTGAACCACCATCCTGCCCTACATCCAGTACAGTGCTGACCCTGAACCATCATCCTGCCCTATAAAACCAGGGATTCAAGCTTCAGGAGGCTAATTTGCATATTTCAGGTGCCTTCTGGGAGAAGCGAAGTCTCCCTAAGCTAGAAGATCGTTGGGTACAGCCGGGACCAGCTGCTTGGAAAGAATCACCAAACCAGCGATTCAAGCTTGAGGAGGCTAATTTGCATATTCCAGGTGCCTTCTGGGAAAAGCGAAGAGTCTCCCTAAGCTAGAAGATCATTGGGTACAGCCGGGACCAGCTGCTTGGAAAGAATCACCAAACCAGGGATTCAAGCTTGAGGAGGCTAATTTGCATATTCCAGGTGCCTTCTGGGAGAAGCGAAGTCTCCCTAAGCTAGAAGATCGTTGGGTACAGCCGGGACCAGCTGCTTCGAAAGCATCACCAAACCAGGGATTCAAGCTTCAGGAGGCTAATTTGCATATTCCAGGTGCCTTCTGGGAGAAGCGAAGTCTCCCTAAGCTAGAAGATCGTTGGGTACAGCCGGGACCAGCTGCTTGGAAAGAATCACCAAACCAGCGATTCAAGCTTGAGGAGGCTAATTTGCATATTCCAGGTGCCTTCTGGGAGAAGCGAAGTCTCCCTAAGCTAGAAGATCATTGGGTACAGCCGGGACCAGCTGCTTGGAAAGAATCACCAAACCGCGCGCCGGAATTTTTGCCTGTAGGACATTATTGCAAGAGAGCTTGGCTGAGTAGATTCCACAAGAAGGAAAACACACAGCAAGTCAGCAGGATCTAGGAGCAACATGGCAGATGTGACAACCTACATGGTGAGCTGCAGCATGTGCTACATGTTCACAGATCGACCAGAAGAAGAATTAAATTTCACCTGTCAGAAGTGTAGACTAGTGGCCCTTTTAGAAGAAAAGGTGCGGGGTCTGGAAGAAAGAATAGCAACTTTGAAACTCATCAAAGAGAATGAAGACTTTCTAGACAGAACAGAAGCATCTCTACTGGTCACAGAAGGTGCAAAAAGTGTCAGAGAACCTCCAAAAGCAGATGAGTGGAAGCATGTGACCAAAAGAAGCAAGAAGACCATGGAGAAATCACCAACCACACAACTGAAGAACCGATATCAAATCTTTGTAGAGGATGATGATGGCACACCTAAGGATGAAGCAATACCAGCAAGCAAAAAAGAAAAGGGCACACAGCAACAAGTGACAGCAAAAAGTACAGCCAAGAAGCAACGAAGAGTGGTGGTGGTGGGAGACTCACTACTGAGAGGCACCGAAGCAGCCATCTGCAGACCGGACATAACTGCAAGAGAAGTATGCTGCCTTCCAGGTGCGATGATCAAGGATGTGACCGATAGGATACCAAAGCTCTTCAGCTCCAAGGACGTCCACCCATTTCTTCTGATACATGTTGGCACCAATGACACGGCAAGGAAGGACCTACCGACAATCTGCAAGGACTTTGAAGAGTTGGGGAAGAAAGTAAAGGAACTGGATGCACAGGTAGTTTTTTCTTCTATCCTTCCAGTAGACGGGCATGGCACCAGGAGATGGAACAGGATCCTTGATGCAAACAACTGGCTAAGACGATGGTGCAGACAACAAGGATTTGGATTCCTGGACCACGGTGTGAATTACTGGTATGATGGACTCCTCGCCAGAGACGGACTACACCTCAACAAACCTGGGAAACACACATTCGCCAGAAGACTCGCTACACTCATCAGGAGGGCGTTAAACTAGAAGAAGAGGGGACGGGAAGAAAAACATTAGACTCGAACAAAGACGACCCAGGAAAACATACTCAGAAGGGAGGTAAGAACATTTCTAAAACAATCCACAGTGAGGAGATTGGAACAAAACAAAATCCTCTAAACTGCATGCTCGCAAACGCCAGAAGCCTGACAAACAAGATGGAAGAACTAGAAGCAGAAATATCTACAGGTAACTTTGACATAGTGGGAATAACCGAGACATGGTTAGATGAAAGCTATGACTGGGCAGTTAACTTACAGGGTTACAGTCTGTTTAGAAAGGATCGTAAAAATCGGAGAGGAGGAGGGGTTTGTCTCTATGTAAAGTCTTGTCTAAAGTCCACTTTAAGGGAGGATATTAGCGAAGGGAATGAGGATGTCGAGTCCATATGGGTTGAAATTCATGGAGGGAAAAATGGTAACAAAATTCTCATTGGGGTCTGTTACAAACCCCCAAATATAACAGAAAGCATGGAAAGTCTACTTCTAAAGCAGATAGATGAAGCTGCAACCCATAATGAGGTCCTGGTTATGGGGGACTTTAACTACCCGGATATTAACTGGGAAACAGAAACCTGTGAAACCCATAAAGGCAACAGGTTTCTGCTAATAACCAAGAAAAATTATCTTTCACAATTGGTGCAGAATCCAACCAGAGGAGCAGCACTTTTAGACCTAATACTATCTAATAGACCTGACAGAATAACAAATCTGCAGGTGGTTGGGCATTTAGGAAATAGCGACCACAATATTGTGCAGTTTCACCTGTCTTTCACTAGGGGGACTTGTCAGGGAGTCACAAAAACATTGAACTTTAGGAAGGCAAAGTTTGAACAGCTTAGAGATGCCCTTAATCTGGTAGACTGGGACAATATCCTCAGAAATGAGAATACAGATAATAAATGGGAAATGTTTAAGAACATCCTAAATAGGCAGTGTAAGCGGTTTATACCTTGTGGGAATAAAAGGACTAGAAATAGGAAAAACCCAATGTGGCTAAACAAAGAAGTAAGACAGGCAATTAACAGTAAAAAGAAAGCATTTGCACTACTAAAGCAGGATGGCACCATTGAAGCTCTAAAAAACTATAGGGAGAAAAATACTTTATCTAAAAAACTAATTAAAGCTGCCAAAAAGGAAACAGAGAAGCACATTGCTAAGGAGAGTAAAACTAATCCCAAACTGTTCTTCAACTATATCAATAGTAAAAGAATAAAAACTGAAAATGTAGGCCCCTTAAAAAATAGTGAGGAAAGAATGGTTGTAGATGACGAGGAAAAAGCTAACATATTAAACACCTTCTTCTCCACGGTATTCACGGTGGAAAATGAAATGCTAGGTGAAATCCCAAGAAACAATGAAAACCCTATATTAAGGGTCACCAATCTAACCCAAGAAGAGGTGCGAAACCGGCTAAATAAGATTAAAATAGATAAATCTCCGGGTCCGGATGGCATACACCCACGAGTACTAAGAGAACTAAGTAATGTAATAGATAAACCATTATTTCTTATTTTTAGTGACTCTATAGCGACAGGGTCTGTTCCGCAGGATTGGCGCATAGCAAATGTGGTGCCAATATTCAAAAAGGGCTCTAAAAGTGAACCTGGAAATTATAGGCCAGTAAGTCTAACCTCTATTGTTGGTAAAATATTTGAAGGGTTTCTGAGGGATGTTATTCTGGATTATCTCAATGAGAATAACTGTTTAACTCCATATCAGCATGGGTTTATGAGAAATCGTTCCTGTCAAACCAATCTAATCAGTTCTTATGAAGAGGTAAGCTATAGGCTGGACCACGGTGAGTCATTGGACGTGGTATATCTCGATTTTTCCAAAGCGTTTGATACCGTGCCGCACAAGAGGTTGGTACACAGAATGAGAATGCTTGGTCTGGGGGAAAATGTGTGTAAATGGGTTAGTAACTGGCTTAGTGATAGAAAGCAGAGGGTGGTTATAAATGGTATAGTCTCTAACTGGGTCGCTGTGACCAGTGGGGTACCGCAGGGGTCAGTATTGGGACCTGTTCTCTTCAACATATTCATTAATGATCTGGTAGAAGGTTTACACAGTAAAATATCGATATTTGCAGATGATACAAAACTATGTAAAGCAGTTAATACAAGAGAAGATAGTATTCTGCTACAGATGGATCTGGATAAGTTGGAAACTTGGGCTGAAAGGTGGCAGATGAGGTTTAACAATGATAAATGTAAGGTTATACACATGGGAAGAAGGAATCAATATCACCATTACACACTGAATGGGAAACCACTGGGTAAATCTGACAGGGAGAAGGACTTGGGGATCCTAGTTAATGATAAACTTACCTGGAGCAGCCAGTGCCAGGCAGCAGCTGCCAAGGCAAACAGGATCATGGGGTGCATTAAAAGAGGTCTGGATACACATGATGAGAGCATTATACTGCCTCTGTACAAATCCCTAGTTAGACCGCACATGGAGTACTGTGTCCAGTTTTGGGCACCGGTGCTCAGGAAGGATATAATGGAACTAGAGAGAGTACAAAGGAGGGCAACAAAATTAATAAAGGGGATGGGAGAACTACAATACCCAGATAGATTAGCGAAATTAGGATTATTTAGTCTAGAAAAAAGACGACTGAGGGGCGATCTAATAACCATGTATAAGTATATAAGGGGACAATACAAATATCTCGCTGAGGATCTGTTTATACCAAGGAAGGTGACGGGCACAAGGGGGCATTCTTTGCGTCTGGAGGAGAGAAGGTTTTTCCACCAACATAGAAGAGGATTCTTTACTGTTAGGGCAGTGAGAATCTGGAATTGCTTGCCTGAGGAGGTGGTGATGGCGAACTCAGTCGAGGGGTTCAAGAGAGGCCTGGATGTCTTCCTGGAGCAGAACAATATTGTATCATACAATTATTAGGTTCTGTAGAAGGACGTAGATCTGGGGATTTATTATGATGGAATATAGGCTGAACTGGATGGACAAATGTCTTTTTTCGGCCTTACTAACTATGTTACTATGTTACTATGTTACTATATCCAGTACAGTGCTGACCCCGAACCACCATCCTGCCCTATATCCAGTACAGTGCTGACCCCGAACCACCATCCTGCCCTATATCCAGTACAGACCCTGAACCACCATCCTGCCCTATATCCAGTACAGTACAGACCCCGGAACCACCATCCTGCCCTATATCCAGTACAGTGCTGACCCCGAACCACCATCCTGCCCTATATCCAGTACAGTGCTGACCCTGAACCACCATCCTGCCCTATATCCAGTACTGACCCTGAACCACCATCCTGCCCTATATCCAGTACAGACCCTGAACCACCATCCTGCCCTATATCCAGTACAGTGCTGACCCCGAACCATGATCCTGCCCTATATCCAGTACAGTGCTGACCCCGAACCACCATCCTGCCCTATATCCAGTACAGACCCTGAACCACCATCCTGCCCTATATCCAGTACAGACCCTGAACCACCATCCTGCCCTATATCCAGTACAGTACAGACCCCGGAACCACCATCCTGCCCTATATCCAGTACAGTGCTGACCCCGAACCACCATCCTGCCCTATATCCAGTACAGACCCTGAACCACCATCCTGCCCTATATCCAGTACAGACCCTGAACCACCATCCTGCCCTATATCCAGTACAGTGCTGACCCCGAACCATGATCCTGCCCTATATCCAGTACAGTGCTGACCCCGAACCACCATCCTGCCCTATATCCAGTACAGACCCTGAACCACCATCCTGCCCTATATCCAGTACAGACCCTGAACCACCATCCTGCCCTATATCCAGTACAGTACAGACCCCGGAACCACCATCCTGCCCTATATCCAGTACAGTGCTGACCTCGAACCACCATCCTGCCCTATATCCAGTACAGACCCTGAACCACCATCCTGCCCTATATCCAGTACAGACCCTGAACCACCATCCTGCCCTATATCCAGTACAGTGCTGACCCCGAACCATGATCCTGCCCTATATCCAGTACAGTGCTGACCCCGAACCACCATCCTGCCCTATATCCAGTACAGTGCTGACCCCGAACCACCATCCTGCCCTACACCCAGTACAGTGCTGACCCTGAACCATCATCCTGCCCTATATCCAGTACAGTGCTGACCCCGAACCACCATCCTGCCCTATATCCAGTACAGACCCTGAACCACCATCCTGCCCTATATCCAGTACAGTGCTGACCCCAGACCACCATCCTGCCCTATATCCAGTACAGTGCTGACCCCGAACCACCATCCTGCCCTATATCCAGTACAGTGCTGACCCCGAACCTCCATCCTGCCCTATATCCAGTACAGTGCTGACCCTGAACCACCATCCTGCCCTATATCCAGTATAGTGCTGACCCCGAACCACCATCCTGCCCTATATCCAGTACAGTGCTGACCCTGAACCACCATCCTGCCCTATATCCAGTACAGTGCTGACCCCGAACCACCATCCTGCCCTATATCCAGTACAGTGCTGACCCCGAACCACCATCCTGCCCTATATCCAGTACAGTGCTGACCCCGAACCTCCATCCTGCCCTATATCCAGTACAGTGCTGACCCTGAACCACCATCCTGCCCTATATCCAGTATAGTGCTGACCCCGAACCACCATCCTGCCCTATATCCAGTACAGTGCTGACCCCGAACCACCATCCTGCCCTACACCCAGTACAGTGCTGACCCTGAACCATCATCCTGCCCTATATCCAGTACAGTGCTGACCCCGAACCACCATCCTGCCCTATATCCAGTACAGACCCCGAACCACCATCCTGCCCTATATCCAGTACAGACCCCGAACCACCATTCTGCCCTATATCCAGTACAGTGCTGACCCCGGACCACCATCCTGCCCTATATCCAGTACAGTACTGACCCCGAACCACCATCCTGCCCTATATCCAGTACAGTGCTGACCCTGAACCACAATCCTGCCCTATATCCAGTACAGTACTGACCCCGAACCACCATCCTGCCCTATATCCAGTACAGACCCCGAACCACCATCCTGCCCTATATCCAGTACTGACCCCGAACCTCCATCCTGCCCTATATCCAATGCTGACCCCGAACCACCATCCTGCCCTATATCCAGTACAGACCCCGAACCTCCATCCTGCCCTATATCCAGTACAGTGCTGACCCCGAACCTCCATCCTGCCCTATATCCAGTACAGACCCCGAACCACCATCCTGCCCTATATCCAGTACAGTGCTGACCCCGAACCACCATCCTGCCCTATATCCAGTACAGTGCTGACCCCGAACCACCATCCTGCCCTATATCCAGTACAGTGCTGACCCCGAACCACCATCCTGCCCTATATCCAGTACAGTGCTGACCCCGAACCACCATCCTGCCCTATATCCAGTACAGTACTGACCCCGAACCACCATCCTGCCCTATATCCAGTACAGACCCCGAACCACCATCCTGCCCTATATCCAGTACAGACCCCGAACCACCATCCTGCCCTATATCCAGTACAGACCCCGAACCTCCATCCTGCCCGATATCCAGTACAGTGCTGACCCCGAACCTCCATCCTGCCCTATATCCAGTACAGACCCCGAACCACCATCCTGCCCTATATCCAGCACAGTGCTGACCCCAAACCACCATCCTGCCCTATATCCAGCACAGTGCTGACCCCGAACCACCATCCTGCCCTATATCCAGTACAGTGCTGACCCCGGACCACCATCCTGCCCTATATCCAGTACAGTGCTGACCCCGGACCACCATCCTGCCCTATATCCAGTACAGTGCTGACCCCGAACCACCATCCTGCCCTATATCCAGTACAGTGCTGACCCCGAACCACCATCCTGCCCTATATCCAGTACAGACCCTGAACCACCATCCTGCCCTATATCCAGTACAGTGCTGACCCCGGACCACCATCCTGCCCTATATCCAGTACAGACCCTGAACCACCATCCTGCCCTATATCCAGTACAGTGCTGACCCCGGACCACCATCCTGCCCTATATCCAGTACAGACCCCGAACCACCATCCTGCCCTATATCCAGTACAGACCCTGAACCACCATCCTGCCCTATATCCAGTACAGTGCTGACCCCGAACCACCATCCTGCCCTACATCCAGTACAGTGCTGACCCTGAACCACCATCCTGCCCTATATCCAGTACAGTGCTGACCCTGAACCACCATCCTGCCCTATATCCAGTACAGTGCTGACCCTGAACCACCATCCTGCCCTACATCCAGTACAGTGCTGACCCTGAACCACCATCCTGCCCTATATCCAGTACAGTGCTGACCCTGAACCACCATCCTGCTCTATATCCAGTACAGTACTGACCCCTGAACCACCATCCTGCCGTATATCCAGTACAGTGCTGACCCTGAACCACCATCCTGCCCTATATCCAGTACAGTACTGACCCCTGAACCACCATCCTGCCGTATATCCAGTACAGTGCTGACCCCGGACCACCATCCTGCCCTATATCCAGTACAGTACTGACCCTGAACCACCATCCTGCCCTACTTCCAGTACAGTACTGACCCTGAACCACCATCCTGCCCTATATCCAGTACAGACCCTGAACCACCATCCTGCCCTATATCCAGTACAGTGCTGACCCTGAACCACCATCCTGCCCTATATCCAGTACAGACCCTGAACCACCATCCTGCCCTATATCCAGTACAGTGCTGACCCTGAACCACCATCCTGCCCTATATCCAGTACAGTACTGACCCTGAACCACCATCCTGCCCTATATCCAGTACAGACCCTGAACCACCATCCTGCCCTATATCCAGTACAGTGCTGACCCTGAACCACCATCCTGCCCTACATCCAGTACAGTGCTGACCCTGAACCATCATCCTGCCCTATATCCAGTACAGACCCCGAACCACCATCCTGCCCTATATCCAGTACAGTGCTGACCCCGAACCACCATCCTGCCCTACATCCAGTACAGTGCTGACCCTGAACCATTATCCTGCCCTATATCCAGTACAGTGCTGACCCCGAACCACCATCCTGCCCTATATCCAGTACAGTGCTGACCCCGAACCACCATCCTGCCCTATATCCAGTACAGTACTGACCCCGAACCACCATCCTGCCCTATATCCAGTACAGTGCTGACCCCGAACCACCATCCTGCCCTACATCCAGTACAGTGCTGACCCTGAACCATCATCCTTCCCTATATCCAGTACAGTGCTGACCCCGGACCACCATCCTGCTCTATATCCAGTACTGACCCCGAACCACCATCCTGCCCTATATCCAGTACAGTGCTGACCCCGAACCACCATCCTGCCCTATATCCAGTACAGTGCTGACCCCGAACCACCATCCTGCCCTATATCCAGTACAGTGCTGACCCCGGACCACCATCCTGCCCTATATCCAGTACAGTGCTGACCCCGAACCACCATCCTGCCCTATATCCAGTACAGTGCTGACCCCGGACCACCATCCTGCCCTATATCCAGTACAGTGCTGACCCCGAACCACCATCCTGCCCTATATCCAGTACAGTGCTGACCCCGAACCACCATCCTGCCCTATATCCAGTACAGTGCTGACCCCGAACCACCATCCTGACCTATATCCAGTACAGTGCTGACCCCGAACCACCATCCTGCCCTATATCCAGTACAGTGCTGACACCGAACCACCATCCTGCCCTATATCCAGTACAGTGCTGACACCGAACCACCATCCTGCCCTATATCCAGTACAGTGCTGACCCCGAACCACCATCCTGCCCTATATCCAGTACAGTACTGACCCCGAACCACCATCCTGCCCTATATCCAGTACAGTGCTGACCCCGAACCACCATCCTGCCCTATATCCAGTACAGTGCTGACCCCGAACCACCATCCTGCCCTATATCCAGCACAGTGCTGACCCCGAACCACCATCCTGCCCTATATCCAGTACAGTGCTGACCCCGAACCACCATCCTGCCTTATATCCAGTACAGTGCTGACCCCGAACCACCATCCTGCCCTATATCCAGTACAGTGCTGACCCCGAACCACCATCCTGCCGTATATCCTGTACAGTGCTGACCCCGAACCACCATCCTGCCCTATATCCAGTACAGTGCTGACCCTGAACCACCATCCTGCTCTATATCCAGTACAGTGCTGACCCTGAACCACCATCGTGCCCTATATCCAGAACAGACCCTGAACCACCATCCTGCCCTATATCCAGTACAGTGCTGACCCCGAACCACCATCCTGCCCTATATCCAGTACAGTGCTGACCCCGAACCACCATCCTGCCCTATATCCAGTACAGTGCTGACCCCGAACCTCCATCCTGCCCTATATCCAGTACAGTGCTGACCACGAACCACCATCCTGCCCTATATCCAGTACAGTGCTGACCCCGAACCACCATCCTGCCCTATATCCAGTACAGTACTGACCCTGAACCACCATCCTGCCCTACATCCAGTACAGTGCTGACCCTGAACCATCATCCTGCCCTATATCCAGTACAGTGCTGACCCCGAACCACCATCCTGCCCTATATCCAGTACAGTGCTGACCCCGAACCTCCATCCTGCCCTATATCCAGTACAGTGCTGACCCTGAACCACCATCCTGCCCTATATTCAGTACAGTGCTGACCCCGAACCTCCATCCTGCCCTATATCCAGTACAGTGCTGACCCTGAACCTCCATCCTGCCCTATATCCAGTACAGTGCTGACCCTGAACCACCATCCTGCCCTATATCCAGTACAGTACAGACCCCGGAACCACCATCCTGCCCTATATCCAGTACAGTGCTGACCCCGAACCACCATCCTGCCCTATATCCAGTACAGTGCTGACCCTGAACCACCATCCTGCCCTATATCCAGTACTGACCCTGAACCACCATCCTGCCCTATATCCAGTACAGACCTTGAACCACCATCCTGCCCTATATCCAGTACAGTGCTGACCCCGAACCATGATCCTGCCCTATATCCAGTACAGTGCTGACCCCGAACCACCATCCTGCCCTATATCCAGTACAGACCCTGAACCACCATCCTGCCCTATATCCAGTACAGACCCTGAACCACCATCCTGCCCTATATCCAGTACAGTACAGACCCCGGAACCACCATCCTGCCCTATATCCAGTACAGTGCTGACCCCGAACCACCATCCTGCCCTATATCCAGTACAGACCCTGAACCACCATCCTGCCCTATATCCAGTACAGACCCTGAACCACCATCCTGCCCTATATCCAGTACAGTACAGACCCCGGAACCACCATCCTGCCCTATATCCAGTACAGTGCTGACCTCGAACCACCATCCTGCCCTATATCCAGTACAGACCCTGAACCACCATCCTGCCCTATATCCAGTACAGACCCTGAACCACCATCCTGCCCTATATCCAGTACAGTGCTGACCCCGAACCATGATCCTGCCCTATATCCAGTACAGTGCTGACCCCGAACCACCATCCTGCCCTATATCCAGTACAGTGCTGACCCTGAACCACCATCCTGCCCTATATCCAGTACAGTGCTGACCCCGAACCACCATCCTGCCCTACACCCAGTACAGTGCTGACCCTGAACCATCATCCTGCCCTATATCCAGTACAGTGCTGACCCCGAACCACCATCCTGCCGTATATCCTGTACAGTGCTGACCCCGAACCACCATCCTGCCCTATATCCAGTACAGTGCTGACCCTGAACCACCATCCTGCTCTATATCCAGTACAGTGCTGACCCTGAACCACCATCGTGCCCTATATCCAGAACAGACCCTGAACCACCATCCTGCCCTATATCCAGTACAGTGCTCACCCCGAACCACCATCCTGCCCTATATCCAGTACAGTGCTGACCCCGAACCACCATCCTGCCCTATATCCAGTACAGTGCTGACCCCGAACCTCCATCCTGCCCTATATCCAGTACAGTGCTGACCCCGAACCACCATCCTGCCCTATATCCAGTACAGTGCTGACCCCGAACCACCATCCTGCCCTATATCCAGTACAGTACTGACCCTGAACCACCATCCTGCCCTACATCCAGTACAGTGCTGACCCTGAACCATCATCCTGCCCTATATCCAGTACAGTGCTGACCCCGAACCACCATCCTGCCCTATATCCAGTACAGTGCTGACCCCGAACCTCCATCCTGCCCTATATCCAGTACAGTGCTGACCCTGAACCACCATCCTGCCCTATATTCAGTACAGTGCTGACCCCGAACCTCCATCCTGCCCTATATCCAGTACAGTGCTGACCCTGAACCTCCATCCTGCCCTATATCCAGTACAGTGCTGACCCTGAACCACCATCCTGCCCTATATCCAGTACAGTACAGACCCCGGAACCACCATCCTGCCCTATATCCAGTACAGTGCTGACCCCGAACCACCATCCTGCCCTATATCCAGTACAGTGCTGACCCTGAACCACCATCCTGCCCTATATCCAGTACTGACCCTGAACCACCATCCTGCCCTATATCCAGTACAGACCCTGAACCACCATCCTGCCCTATATCCAGTACAGTGCTGACCCCGAACCATGATCCTGCCCTATATCCAGTACAGTGCTGACCCCGAACCACCATCCTGCCCTATATCCAGTACAGACCCTGAACCACCATCCTGCCCTATATCCAGTACAGTACAGACCCCGGAACCACCATCCTGCCCTATATCCAGTACAGTGCTGACCCCGAACCACCATCCTGCCCTATATCCAGTACAGACCCTGAACCACCATCCTGCCCTATATCCAGTACAGACCCTGAACCACCATCCTGCCCTATATCCAGTACAGTGCTGACCCCGAACCATGATCCTGCCCTATATCCAGTACAGTGCTGACCCCGAACCACCATCCTGCCCTATATCCAGTACAGACCCTGAACCACCATCCTGCCCTATATCCAGTACAGACCCTGAACCACCATCCTGCCCTATATCCAGTACAGTACAGACCCCGGAACCACCATCCTGCCCTATATCCAGTACAGTGCTGACCTCGAACCACCATCCTGCCCTATATCCAGTACAGACCCTGAACCTCCATCCTGCCCTATATCCAGTACAGACCCTGAACCACCATCCTGCCCTATATCCAGTACAGTGCTGACCCCGAACCATGATCCTGCCCTATATCCAGTACAGTGCTGACCCCGAACCACCATCCTGCCCTATATCCAGTACAGTGCTGACCCTGAACCACCATCCTGCCCTATATCCAGTACAGTGCTGACCCCGAACCACCATCCTGCCCTACACCCAGTACAGTGCTGACCCTGAACCATCATCCTGCCCTATATCCAGTACAGTGCTGACCCCGAACCACCATCCTGCCCTATATCCAGTACAGACCCTGAACCACCATCCTGCCCTACATCCAGTACAGTGCTGACCCCAGACCACCATCCTGCCCTATATCCAGTACAGTGCTGACCCCGAACCACCATCCTGCCCTATATCCAGTACAGTAATCACCCCGGACCACCATCCTGCCCTATATCCAGTACAGACCCCGAACCACCATCCTGCCCTATATCCAGTACAGTGCTGACCCCGAACCACCATCCTGCCCTATAACCAGTACAGTGCTGACCCCGAACCACCATCCTGCCCTATATCCAGTACAGTACTAACCCCGGACCATCATCCTGCCCTATATCCAGTACAGACACCGAACCACCATCCTGCCCTATATCCAGTACAGTGCTGACCCCGAACCACCATCCTGCCCTATATCCAGTACAGTGCTGACCCCAAACCACCATCCTGCCCTATATCCAGTACAGTGCTGACCCTGAACCACCATCCTGCCCTATATCCAGTACAGACCCTGAACCACCATCCTGCCCTATATCCAGTGCAGTGCTGACCCCGAACCACCATCCTGCCCTACATCCAGTACAGTGCTGACCCTGAACCATCATCCTGCCCTATATCCAGTGCAGTGCTGACCCTGAACCATCATCCTGCCCTATATCCAGTAGAGTACTGACCCCGAACCACCATCCTGCCCTATATCCAGTACAGTGCTGACCCTGAACCACCATCCTGCCCTATATTCAGTACAGTGCTGACCCCGAACCTCCATCCTGCCCTATATCCAGTACAGTGCTGACCCTGAACCTCCATCCTGCCCTATATCCAGTACAGTGCTGACCCTGAACCACCATCCTGCCCTATATCCAGTACAGTACAGACCCCGGAACCACCATCCTGCCCTATATCCAGTACAGTGCTGACCCCGAACCACCATCCTGCCCTATATCCAGTACAGTGCTGACCCTGAACCACCATCCTGCCCTATATCCAGTACTGACCCTGAACCACCATCCTGCCCTATATCCAGTACAGTGCTGACCCCGAACCATGATCCTGCCCTATATCCAGTACAGTGCTGACCCCGAACCACCATCCTGCCCTATATCCAGTACAGACCCTGAACCACCATCCTGCCCTATATCCAGTACAGACCCTGAACCACCATCCTGCCCTATATCCAGTACAGTACAGACCCCGGAACCACCATCCTGCCCTATATCCAGTACAGTGCTGACCCCGAACCACCATCCTGCCCTATATCCAGTACAGACCCTGAACCACCATCCTGCCCTATATCCAGTACAGACCCTGAACCACCATCCTGCCCTATATCCAGTACAGTGCTGACCCCGAACCATGATCCTGCCCTATATCCATTACAGTGCTGACCCCGAACCACCATCCTGCCCTATATCCAGTACAGTGCTGACCCTGAACCACCATCCTGCCCTATATCCAGTACAGTGCTGACCCCGAACCACCATCCTGCCCTACACCCAGTACAGTGCTGACCCTGAACCATCATCCTGCCCTATATCCAGTACAGTGCTGACCCCGAACCACCATCCTGCCGTATATCCTGTACAGTGCTGACCCCGAACCACCATCCTGCCCTATATCCAGTACAGTGCTGACCCTGAACCACCATCCTGCTCTATATCCAGTACAGTGCTGACCCTGAACCACCATCGTGCCCTATATCCAGAACAGACCCTGAACCACCATCCTGCCCTATATCCAGTACAGTGCTGACCCCGAACCACCATCCTGCCCTATATCCAGTACAGTGCTGACCCCGAACCACCATCCTGCCCTATATCCAGTACAGTGCTGACCCCGAACCTCCATCCTGCCCTATATCCAGTACAGTGCTGACCCCGAACCACCATCCTGCCCTATATCCAGTACAGTGCTGACCCCGAACCACCATCCTGCCCTATATCCAGTACAGTACTGACCCTGAACCACCATCCTGCCCTACATCCAGTACAGTGCTGACCCTGAACCATCATCCTGCCCTATATCCAGTACAGTGCTGACCCCGAACCACCATCCTGCCCTATATCCAGTACAGTGCTGACCCCGAACCTCCATCCTGCCCTATATCCAGTACAGTGCTGACCCTGAACCACCATCCTGCCCTATATTCAGTACAGTGCTGACCCCGAACCTCCATCCTGCCCTATATCCAGTACAGTGCTGACCCTGAACCTCCATCCTGCCCTATATCCAGTACAGTGCTGACCCTGAACCACCATCCTGCCCTATATCCAGTACAGTACAGACCCCGGAACCACCATCCTGCCCTATATCCAGTACAGTGCTGACCCCGAACCACCATCCTGCCCTATATCCAGTACAGTGCTGACCCTGAACCACCATCCTGCCCTATATCCAGTACTGACCCTGAACCACCATCCTGCCCTATATCCAGTACAGACCCTGAGCCACCATCCTGCCCTATATCCAGTACAGTGCTGACCCCGAACCATGATCCTGCCCTATATCCAGTACAGTGCTGACCCCGAACCACCATCCTGCCCTATATCCAGTACAGACCCTGAACCACCATCCTGCCCTATATCCAGTACAGACCCTGAACCACCATCCTGCCCTATATCCAGTACAGTACAGACCCCGGAACCACCATCCTGCCCTATATCCAGTACAGTGCTGACCCCGAACCACCATCCTGCCCTATATCCAGTACAGACCCTGAACCACCATCCTGCCCTATATCCAGTACAGACCCTGAACCACCATCCTGCCCTATATCCAGTACAGTGCTGACCCCGAACCATGATCCTGCCCTATATCCAGTACAGTGCTGACCCCGAACCACCATCCTGCCCTATATCCAGTACAGACCCTGAACCACCATCCTGCCCTATATCCAGTACAGACCCTGAACCACCATCCTGCCCTATATCCAGTACAGTACAGACCCCGGAACCACCATCCTGCCCTATATCCAGTACAGTGCTGACCTCGAACCACCATCCTGCCCTATATCCAGTACAGACCCTGAACCTCCATCCTGCCCTATATCCAGTACAGACCCTGAACCACCATCCTGCCCTATATCCAGTACAGTGCTGACCCCGAACCATGATCCTGCCCTATATCCAGTACAGTGCTGACCCCGAACCACCATCCTGCCCTATATCCAGTACAGTGCTGACCCTGAACCACCATCCTGCCCTATATCCAGTACAGTGCTGACCCCGAACCACCATCCTGCCCTACACCCAGTACAGTGCTGACCCTGAACCATCATCCTGCCCTATATCCAGTACAGTGCTGACCCCGAACCACCATCCTGCCCTATATCCAGTACAGACCCTGAACCACCATCCTGCCCTATATCCAGTACAGTGCTGACCCCAGACCACCATCCTGCCCTATATCCAGTACAGTGCTGACCCCGAACCACCATCTTGCCCTATATCCAGTACAGTAATCACCCCGGACCACCATCCTGCCCTATATCCAGTACAGACCCCGAACCACCATCCTGCCCTATATCCAGTACAGTGCTGACCCCGAACCACCATCCTGCCCTATAACCAGTACAGTGCTGACCCCGAACCACCATCCTGCCCTATATCCAGTACAGTACTAACCCCGGACCATCATCCTGCCCTATATCCAGTACAGACACCGAACCACCATCCTGCCCTATATCCAGTACAGTGCTGACCCCGAACCACCATCCTGCCCTATATCCAGTACAGTGCTGACCCCAAACCACCATCCTGCCCTATATCCAGTACAGTGCTGACCCTGAACCACCATCCTGCCCTATATCCAGTACAGACCCTGAACCACCATCCTGCCCTATATCCAGTGCAGTGCTGACCCCGAACCACCATCCTGCCCTACATCCAGTACAGTGCTGACCCTGAACCATCATCCTGCCCTATATCCAGTGCAGTGCTGACCCTGAACCATCATCCTGCCCTATATCCAGTACAGTACTGACCCCGAACCACCATCCTGCCCTATATCCAGTACAGTGCTGACCCCGAACCACCATCCTGCCCTACATCCAGTACAGTGCTGACCCCGAACCACCATCCTGCCCTACATCCAGTACAGTGCTGACCCTGAACCATCATCCTGCCCTACATCCAGTACAGTGCTGACCCTGAACCATCATCCTGCCCTACATCCAGTACAGTGCTGACCCTGAACCATCATCCTGCCCTATATCCAGTACAGTACTGACCCTGAACCACCATCCTGCCCTATATCCAGTACAGTGCTGACCCTGAACCATCATCCTGCCCTATATCCAGTACAGTGCTGACCCCGAAACACCATCCTGCCCTATATCCAGTACAGACCCTGAACCACCATCCTGCCCTATATCCAGTACAGTGCTGACCCCGAACCACCATCCTGCCCTATATCCAGTACAGTACTGACCCTGAACCACCATCCTGCCCTATATCCAGTACAGTGCTGACCCCGGACCACCATCCTGCCCTATATCCAGTACAGTGCTGACCCCGAACCACCATCCTGCCCTATATCCAGTACAGTGCTGACCCCGAACCATGATCCTGCCCTATATCCAGTACAGTGCTGACCCCGAACCACCATCCTGCTCTATATCCAGTACAGACCCTGAACCACCATCCTGCCCTATATCCAGTACAGTGCTGACCCCGAACCACCATCCTGCTTTACATCCAGTACAGTGCTGACCCTGAACCATCATCCTGCCCTATATCCAGTACAGACCCTGAACCACCATCCTGCCCTATATCCAGTACAGACCCTGAACCACCATCCTGCCCTATATCCAGTACAGTGCTGACCCCGAACCACCATCCTGCCCTACATCCAGTACAGTGCTGACCCTGAACCACCATCCTGCCCTATATCCAGTACAGTGCTGACCCCGAACCACCATCCTGCCCTATATCCAGTACAGTGCTGACCCCAAACCACCATCCTGCCCTATATCCAGTACAGTGCTGACCCTGAACCACCATCCTGCCCTATATCCAGTACAGACCCTGAACCACCATCCTGCCCTATATCCAGTACAGTGCTGACCCCGAACCACCATCCTGCCCTATATCCAGTACAGTGCTGACCCTGAACCATCATCCTGCCCTATATCCAGTACAGTGCTGACCCCGAACCACCATCCTGCCCTATATCCAGTACAGTACTGACCCTGAACCACCATCCTGCCCTATATCCAGTACAGTGCTGACCCCGAACCACCATCCTGCCCTACATCCAGTACAGTGCTGACCCCGAACCACCATCCTGCCCTATATCCAGTACAGTGCTGACCCCGAACCACCATCCTGCCCTACATCCAGTACAGTGCTGACACTGAACCATCATCCTGCCCTACATCCAGTACAGTGCTGACCCTGAACCATCATCGTGCCCTACATCCAGTACAGTGCTGACCCTGAACCATCATCCTGCCCTATATCCAGTACAGTACTGACCCTGAACCACCATCCTGCCCTATACCCAGTACAGTGCTGACCCCGAACCACCATCCTGCCCTATATCCAGTACAGTGCTGACCCCGGACCACCATCCTGCCCTATATCCAGTACAGTGCTGACCCCGGACCACCATCCTGCCCTATATCCAGTACAGACCCTGAACCACCATCCTGCCCTATATCCAGTACAGACCCTGAACCACCATCCTGCCCTATATCCAGTACAGTGCTGACCCCGGACCACCATCCTGCCCTATATCCAGTACAGTGCTGACCCCGGACCACCATCCTGCCCTATATCCAGTACAGACCCTGAACCACCATCCTGCCCTATATCCAGTACAGTGCTGACCCCGGACCACCATCCTGCCCTATATCCAGTACAGACCCTGAACCACCATCCTGCCCTATATCCAGTACAGACCCTGAACCACCATCCTGCCCTATATCCAGTACAGTGCTGACCCCGGACCACCATCCTGCCCTATATCCAGTACAGACCCTGAACCACCATCCTGCCCTATATCCAGTACAGACCCTGAACCACCATCCTGCCCTATATCCAGTACAGTGCTGACCCCGAACCACCATCCTGCCCTACATCCAGTACAGTGCTGACCCCGAACCACCATCCTGCCCTATATCCAGTACAGTGCTGACCCCGAACCACCATCCTGCTCTATATCCAGTACAGTGCTGACCCCGAACCACCATCCTGCCCTATATCCAGTACAGTGCTGACCCCGAACCACCATCCTGCCCTATATCCAGTACAGACCCTGAACCACCATCCTGCCCTATATCCAGTACAGTGCTGACCCTGAACCACCATCCTGCCCTATATCCAGTACAGTGCTGACCCCGAACCACCATCCTGCCCTATATCCAGTACAGACCCTGAACCACCATCCTGCCCTATATCCAGTACAGTGCTGACCCCGGACCACCATCCTGCCCTATATCCAGTACAGACCCTGAACCACCATCCTGCCCTATATCCAGTACAGTGCTGACCCCGAACCACCATCCTGCCCTACATCCAGTACAGTGCTGACCCTGAACCATCATCCTGCCCTATATCCAGTACAGTGCTGACCCAGAACCACCATCCTGCCCTATATCCAGTACAGTGCTGACCCTGAACCACCATCCTGCCCTATATCCAGTACAGACCCTGAACCACCATCCTGCCCTATATCCAGTACAGTGCTGACCCCGAACCACCATCCTGCCCTATATCCAGTACAGTGCTGACCCTGAACCATCATCCTGCCCTATATCCAGTACAGTGCTGACCCCGAACCACCATCCTGCCCTATATCCAGTACAGTACTGACCCTGAACCACCATCCTGCCCTATATCCAGTACAGTGCTGACCCCGAACCACCATCCTGCCCTACATCCAGTACAGTGCTGACCCCGAACCACCATCCTGCCCTATATCCAGTACAGTGCTGACCCCGAACCACCATCCTGCCCTACATCCAGTACAGTGCTGACCCTGAACCATCATCCTGCCCTACATCCAGTACAGTGCTGACCCTGAACCATCATCGTGCCCTACATCCAGTACAGTGCTGACCCTGAACCATCATCCTGCCCTATATCCAGTACAGTACTGACCCTGAACCACCATCCTGCCCTATATCCAGTACAGTGCTGACCCCGAACCACCATCCTGCCCTATATCCAGTACAGACCCTGAACCACCATCCTGCCCTATATCCAGTACAGTGCTGACCCCGGACCACCATCCTGCCCTATATCCAGTACAGACCCTGAACCACCATCCTGCCCTATATCCAGTACAGACCCTGAACCACCATCCTGCCCTATATCCAGTACAGTGCTGACCCCGAACCACCATCCTGCCCTACATCCAGTACAGTGCTGACCCCGAACCACCATCCTGCCCTATATCCAGTACAGTGCTGACCCCGAACCACCATCCTGCTCTATATCCAGTACAGTGCTGACCCCGAACCACCATCCTGCCCTATATCCAGTACAGTGCTGACCCCGAACCACCATCCTGCCCTATATCCAGTACAGTGCTGACCCTGAACCACCATCCTGCCCTATATCCAGTACAGTGCTGACCCCGAACCACCATCCTGCCCTATATCCAGTACAGACCCTGAACCACCATCCTGCCCTATATCCAGTACAGTGCTGACCCCGGACCACCATCCTGCCCTATATCCAGTACAGACCCTGAACCACCATCCTGCCCTATATCCAGTACAGACCCTGAACCACCATCCTGCCCTATATCCAGTACAGTGCTGACCCCGAACCACCATCCTGCCCTACATCCAGTACAGTGCTGACCCTGAACCATCATCCTGCCCTATATCCAGTACAGTGCTGACCCAGAACCACCATCCTGCCCTATATCCAGTACAGTGCTGACCCCGAACCACCATCCTGCCCTACATCCAGTACAGTGCTGACCCTGAACCATCATCCTGCCCTATATCCAGTACAGTGCTGACCCCGGACCACCATCCTGCTCTATATCCAGTACTGACCCTGAACCACCATCCTGCCCTATATCCAGTACAGTATTGACCCTGAACCACCATCCTGCCCTATATCCAGTACAGTGCTGACCCCGGACCACCATCCTGCCCTATATCCAGTACAGTGCTGACCCCGAACCACCATCCTGCCCTACATCCAGTACAGTGCTGACCCTGAACCATCATCCTGCCCTATATCCAGTACAGTGCTGACCCCGAACCACCATCCTGCCCTATATCCAGTACAGACCCCGAACCACCATCCTGCCCTATATCCAGTACAGTGCTGACCCCGAACCACCATCCTGCCCTATATCCAGTACAGTGCTGACCCCGAACCACCATCCTGCCCTATATCCAGTACAGTCCTGACCCCGGACCATCATCCTGCCCTATATCCAGTACAGACACCGAACCACCATCCTGCCCTATATCCAGTACAGTGCTGACCCCGAACCACCATCCTGCCCTATATCCAGTACAGTGCTGACCCCGAACCACCATCCTGCCCTATATCCAGTACAGTGCTGACCCTGAACCACCATCCTGCCCTATATCCAGTACAGACCCCGAACCACCATCCTGCCCTATATCCAGTACAGTGCTGACCCCGAACCACCATCCTGCCCTATATCCAGTACAGTGCTGACCCCGGACCACCATCCTGCCCTATATCCAGTACAGTGCTGACCCCGAACCACCATCCTGCCCTATATCCAGTACAGTGCTGACCCCGAACCACCATCCTGCCCTATATCCAGTACAGTGCTGACCCCGAATCACCATCCTGCCCTATATCCAGTACAGTGCTGACCCCGAATCACCATCCTGCCCTATATCCAGTACAGTGCTGACCCTGAACCACCATCCTGCCCTATATCCAGTACAGTGCTGACCCCGGACCACCATCCTGCCCTATATCCAGTACAGTGCTGACCCCGAACCACCATCCTGCCCTATATCCAGTACAGTGCTGACCCCGAACCACCATCCTGCCCTATATCCAGTACAGTGCTGACCCTGAACCACCATCCTGCCCTATATCCAGTACAGTGCTGACCCTGAACCACCATCCTGCCCTATATCCAGTACAGACCCCGAACCACCATCCTGCCCTATATCCAGTACAGTACTGACCCCGAACCACCATCCTGCCCTATATCCAGTACAGTGCTGACCCCGAACCACCATCCTGCCCTATATCCAGTACAGACCCCGAACCACCATCCTGCCCTATATCCAGTACAGTGCTGACCCTGAACCATCATCCTGCCCTATATCCAGTACTGACCCCGAACCACCATCCTGCCGTATATCCAGTACAGTGCTGACCCCGAACCACCATCCTCCCCTATATCCAGTACAGTGCTGACCCCGAACCACCATCCTGCCCTATATCCAGTACAGTGCTGACCCTGAACCACCATCCTGCCCTATACCCAGTACAGTACTGACCCCGAACCACCATCCTGCCCTATATCCAGTACAGTGCTGACCCCGGACCATCATCCTGCCCTATATCCAGTACAGACCCCGAACCACCATCCTGCCCTATATCCAGTACAGACCCCGAACCACCATCCTGCCCTATATCCAGTACAGTGCTGACCCCGGACCACCATCCTGCCCTATATCCAGTACAGTGCTGACCCTGAACCACCATCCTGCCCTATATCCAGTACAGACCCCGAACCACCATCCTGCCCTATATCCAGTACAGTACTGACCCGAACCACCATCCTGCCCTATATCCAGTACAGTGCTGACCCCGAACCACCATCCTGCCCTATATCCAGAACAGTGCTGACCCCGAACCACCATCCTGCCCTATATCCAGTACAGTGCTGACCCCGGACCACCATCCTGCACTATATCCAGTACAGTGCTGACCCTGAACCACCATCCTGCCCTATATCCAGTACAGACCCTGAACCACCATCCTGCCCTATATCCAGTACAGACCCCGAACCACCATCCTGCCCTATATCCAGTACAGACCCCGAACCACCATCCTGCCCTATATCCAGTACAGTGCTGACCCTGAACCACCATCCTGCCCTATACCCAGTACAGTCCTGACCCTGAACCACCATCCTGCCCTATATCCAGTACTGACCCCGAACCACCATCCTGCCCTATATCCAGTACAGACCCCGAACCACCATCCTGCCCTATATCCAGTACAGTGCTGACCCCGAACCACCATCCTGCCCTATATCCAGTACAGTGCTGACCCCGAACCACCATCCTGCCCTATATCCAGTACAGTGCTGACCCCGGACCACCATCCTGCCCTATATCCAGTACAGTGCTGACCCCGAACCACCATCCTGCACTATATCCAGTACAGTGCTGACCCTGAACCACCATCCTGCCCTATATCCAGTACAGACCCTGAACCACCATCCTGCCCTATATCCAGTACAGTGCTGACCCTGAACCACCATCCTGCCCTATATCCAGTACAGTGCTGACCCTGAACCACCATCCTGCCCTATACCCAGTACAGTCCTGACCCTGAACCACCATCCTGCCCTATATCCAGTACTGACCCCGAACCACCATCCTGCCCTATATCCAGTACAGTGCTGACCACGAACCACCATCCTGCCCTATATCCAGTACAGACCCCGAACCACCATCCTGCCCTATATCCAGTACAGTGCTGACCCCGAACCACCATCCTGCCCTATATCCAGTACAGTGCTGACCCCGATCCACCATCCTGCCCTATATCCAGTACAGACCCCGAACCACCATCCTGCCCTATGTCCAGTACAGTACTGACCCCGAACCACCATCCTGCCCTATATCCAGTACAGTGCTGACCCCGGACCACCATCCTGCCCTATATCCAGTACAGTGCTGACCCCGAACCACCATCCTGCCCTATATCCAGTACAGTGCTGACCCTGAACCACCATCCTGCCCTATATCCAGTACAGTGCTGACCCTGAACCACCATCCTGCCCTATATCCAGTACAGTGCTGACCCTGAACCACCATCCTGCCCTATATCCAGTACAGTGCTGACCCTGAACCACCATCCTGCCCTATACCCAGTACAGTCCTGACCCTGAACCACCATCCTGCCCTATATCCAGTACAGTGCTGACCCTGAACCACCATCCTGCCCTATATCCAGCACAGTGCTGACCCCGGACCACCATCCTGCCCTATATCCAGTACAGTGCTGACCCCGAACCACCATCCTGCCCTATATCCAGTACAGTCCTGACCCTGAACCACCATCCTGCCCTATATCCAGTACTGACCCCGAACCACCATCCTGCCCTATATCCAGTACAGTGCTGACCCCGGACCATCATCCTGCCCTATATCCAGTACAGTGCTGACCCTGAACCACCATCCTGCCCTATATCCAGTACAGTGCTGACCCTGAACCACCATCCTGCTCTATATCCAGTACAGTGCTGACCCTGAACCACCATCCTGCCCTATATCCAGTACAGACCCTGAACCACCATCCTGCCCTATATCCAGTACAGTGCTGACCCTGAACCACCATCCTGCCCTATATCCAGTACAGTGCTGACCCTGAACCACCATCCTGCCCTATACCCAGTACAGTCCTGACCCTGAACCACCATCCTGCCCTATATCCAGTACTGACCCCGAACCACCATCCTGCCCTATATCCAGTACAGTGCTGACCCCGAACCACCATCCTGCCCTATATCCAGTACAGACCCCGAACCACCATCCTGCCCTATATCCAGTACAGTACTGACCCCGAACCACCATCCTGCCCTATATCCAGTACAGTGCTGACCCCGGACCACCATCCTGCCCTATATCCAGTACAGTGCTGACCCCGAACCACCATCCTGCCCTATATCCAGTACAGTGCTGACCCTGAACCACCATCCTGCCCTATATCCAGTACAGTGCTGACCCTGAACCACCATCCTGCCCTATATCCAGTACAGTGCTGACCCTGAACCACCATCCTGCCCTATATCCAGTACAGTGCTGACCCTGAACCACCATCCTGCCCTATACCCAGTACAGTCCTGACCCTGAACCACCATCCTGCCCTATATCCAGTACAGTGCTGACCCTGAACCACCATCCTGCCCTATATCCAGTACAGTGCTGACCCCGGACCACCATCCTGCCCTATATCCAGTACAGTGCTGACCCCGAACCACCATCCTGCCCTATATCCAGTACAGTCCTGACCCTGAACCACCATCCTGCCCTATATCCAGTACTGACCCCGAACCACCATCCTGCCCTATATCCAGTACAGTGCTGACCCCGGACCATCATCCTGCCCTATATCCAGTACAGTGCTGACCCTGAACCACCATCCTGCCCTATATCCAGCACAGTGCTGACCCCGGACCACCATCCTGCCCTATATCCAGTACAGTGCTGACCCTGAACCACCATCCTGCCCTATATCCAGTACAGTGCTGACCCTGAACCACCATCCTGCTCTATATCCAGTACAGACCCTGAACCACCATCCTGCCCTATATCCAGTACAGTGCTGACCCTGAACCACCATCCTGCCCTATATCCAGTACAGTACTGACCCTGAACCACCATCCTGCCCTATACCCAGTACAGTCCTGACCCTGAACCACCATCCTGCCCTATATCCAGTACAGTGCTGACCCTGAACCACCATCCTGCCCTATATCCAGTACAGTGCTGACCCCGGACCACCATCCTGCCCTATATCCAGTACAGTGCTGACCCCGAACCACCATCCTGCCCTATATCCAGTACAGTCCTGACCCTGAACCACCATCCTGCCCTATATCCAGTACAGTGCTGACCCCGAACCACCATCCTGCCCTATATCCAGTACAGTGCTGACCCCGGACCATCATCCTGCCCTATATCCAGTACAGTGCTGACCCTGAACCACCATCCTGCCCTATATCCAGCACAGTGCTGACCCCGGACCACCATCCTGCCCTATATCCAGTACAGTGCTGACCCTGAACCACCATCCTGCCCTATATCCAGTACAGTGCTGACCCTGAACCACCATCCTGCTCTATATCCAGTACAGACCCTGAACCACCATCCTGCCCTATATCCAGTACAGTCCTGTCCCTGAACCACCATCCTGCCCTATATCCAGTACTGACCCCGAACCACCATCCTGCCCTATATCCAGTACAGTGCTGACCCTGAACCACCATCCTGCTCTATATCCAGTACAGTGCTGACCCCGGACCACCATCCTGCCCTATATCCAGTACAGTGCTGACCCCGAACCACCATCCTGCCCTATATCCAGTACAGTGCTGACCCTGAACCACCATCCTGCCCTATATCCAGTACAGACCCCGAACCACCATCCTGCCCTATATCCAGTACAGTGCTGACCCCGAACCACCATCCTGCCCTATATCCAGTACAGTGCTGACCCCGGACCACCATCCTGCCCTATATCCAGTACAGTGCTGACCCCGAACCACCATCCTGCCCTATATCCAGTACAGTGCTGACCCTGAACCACCATCCTGCCCTATATCCAGTACTGACCCCGAACCACCATCCTGCCCTATATCCAGTACAGTGCTGACCCTGAACCACCATCCTGCCCTATATCCAGTACAGTGCTGACCCTGAACCACCATCCTGCCCTATACCCAGTACAGTCCTGACCCTGAACCACCATCCTGCCCTATATCCAGTACTGACCCCGAACCACCATCCTGCCCTATATCCAGTACAGTGCTGACCCCGAACCACCATCCTGCCCTATATCCAGTACAGACCCTGAACCACCATCCTGCCCTATATCCAGTACAGTGCTGACCCCGAACCACCATCCTGCCCTATATCCAGTACAGTGCTGACCCCGGACCACCATCCTGCCCTATATCCAGTACAGTGCTGACCCCGGACCACCATCCTGCCCTATATCCAGTACAGTGCTGACCCCGAACCACCATCCTGCCCTATATCCAGTACAGACCTCGAACCACCATCCTGCCCTATATCCAGTACAGTACTGACCCCGAACCACCATCCTGCCCTATATCCAGTACAGTGCTGACCCCGAACCACCATCCTGCCCTATATCCAGTACAGACCCCGAACCACCATCCTGCCCTATATCCAGTACAGTGCTGACCCCGAACCTCCATCCTGCCCTATATCCAGTACAGTACTGACCCCGAACCACCATCCTGCCCTATATCCAGTACAGACCCCGAACCACCATCCTGCCCTATATCCAGTACAGTGCTGACCCCGAACCACCATCCTGCCCTATATCCAGTACAGTGCTGACCCCGAACCACCATCCTGCCCTATATCCAGTACAGTGCTGACCCCGGACCACCATCCTGCCCTATATCCAGTACAGTGCTGACCCCGAACCACCATCCTGCCCTATATCCAGTACAGTGCTGACCCTGAACCACCATCCTGCCCTATATCCAGTACAGTGCTGACCCTGAACCACCATCCTGCCCTATATCCAGTACAGTGCTGACCCTGAACCACCATCCTGCCCTATATCCAGTACAGTGCTGACCCTGAACCACCATCCTGCCCTATATCCAGTACAGTGCTGACCCTGAACCACCATCCTGCCCTATATCCAGTACTGACCCCGAACCACCATCCTGCCCTATATCCAGTACAGTGCTGACCCCGAACCACCATCCTGCCCTATATCCAGTACAGACCCCGAACCACCATCCTGCCCTATATCCAGTACAGTGCTGACCCCGAACCACCATCCTGCCCTATATCCAGTACAGTGCTGACCCCGGACCACCATCCTGCCCTATATCCAGTACAGTGCTGACCCCGAACCACCATCCTGCCCTATATCCAGTACAGTGCTGACCCCGGACCACCATCCTGCCCTATATCCAGTACAGTGCTGACCCTGAACCACCATCCTGCCCTATATCCAGTACAGTGCTGACCCTGAACCATCATCCTGCCCTATACCCAGTACAGTCCTGACCTTGAACCACCATCCTGCCCTATATCCAGTACAGTGCTGACCCTGAACCACCATCCTGCCCTATATCCAGCACAGTGCTGACCCCGGACCACCATCCTGCCCTATATCCAGTACAGTGCTGACCCCGAACCACCATCCTGCCCTATATCCAGTACAGTCCTGACCCTGAACCACCATCCTGCCCTATATCCAGTACTGACCCCGAACCACCATCCTGCCCTATATCCAGTACAGTGCTGACCCCGGACCATCATCCTGCCCTATATCCAGTACAGTGCTGACCCTGAACCACCATCCTGCCCTATATCCAGTACAGTGCTGACCCTGAACCACCATCCTGCTCTATATCCAGTACAGTGCTGACCCTGAACCACCATCCTGCCCTATATCCAGTACAGACCCTGAACCACCATCCTGCCCTATATCCAGTACAGTGCTGACCCTGAACCACCATCCTGCCCTATATCCAGTACAGTGCTGACCCTGAACCACCATCCTGCCCTATATCCAGTACAGTGCTGACCATGAACCACCATCCTGCCCTATACCCAGTACAGTCCTGACCCTGAACCACCATCCTGCCCTATATCCAGTACTGACCCCGAACCACCATCCTGCCCTATATCCAGTACAGTGCTGACCCCGAACCACCATCCTGCCCTATATCCAGTACAGACCCCGAACCACCATCCTGCCCTATATCCAGTACAGTGCTGACCCCGAACCACCATCCTGCCCTATATCCAGTACAGTGCTGACCCCGAACCACCATCCTGCCCTATATCCAGTACAGACCCCGAACCACCATCCTGCCCTATATCCAGTACAGTACTGACCCCGAACCACCATCCTGCCCTATATCCAGTACAGTGCTGACCCCGGACCACCATCCTGCCCTATATCCAGTACAGTGCTGACCCCGAACCACCATCCTGCCCTATATCCAGTACAGTGCTGACCCTGAACCACCATCCTGCCCTATATCCAGTACAGTGCTGACCCTGAACCACCATCCTGCCCTATATCCAGTACAGTGCTGACCCTGAACCACCATCCTGCCCTATATCCAGTACAGTGCTGACCCTGAACCACCATCCTGCCCTATACCCAGTACAGTCCTGACCCTGAACCACCATCCTGCCCTATATCCAGTACAGTGCTGACCCTGAACCACCATCCTGCCCTATATCCAGCACAGTGCTGACCCCGGACCACCATCCTGCCCTATATCCAGTACAGTGCTGACCCCGAACCACCATCCTGCCCTATATCCAGTACAGTCCTGACCCTGAACCACCATCCTGCCCTATATCCAGTACTGACCCCGAACCACCATCCTGCCCTATATCCAGTACAGTGCTGACCCCGGACCATCATCCTGCCCTATATCCAGTACAGTGCTGACCCTGAACCACCATCCTGCCCTATATCCAGCACAGTGCTGACCCCGGACCACCATCCTGCCCTATATCCAGTACAGTGCTGACCCTGAACCACCATCCTGCCCTATATCCAGTACAGTGCTGACCCTGAACCACCATCCTGCTCTATATCCAGTACAGTGCTGACCCTGAACCACCATCCTGCCCTATATCCAGTACTGACCCCGAACCACCATCCTGCCCTATATCCAGTACAGTGCTGACCCCGGACCATCATCCTGCCCTATATCCAGTACAGTGCTGACCCTGAACCACCATCCTGCCCTATATCCAGCACAGTGCTGACCCCGGACCACCATCCTGCCCTATATCCAGTACAGTGCTGACCCTGATCCACCATCCTGCTCTATATCCAGTACAGTGCTGACCCTGAACCACCATCCTGCCCTATATCCAGTACAGTGCTGACCCCGGACCACCATCCTGCCCTATATCCAGTACAGTGCTGACCCCGAGCCACCATCCTGCCCTATATCCAGTACAGACCCCGAACCACCATCCTGCCCTATATCCAGTACAGTGCTGACCCCGAACCGCCATCCTGCCCTATAGCCAGTACAGTACTGACCCCGAACCACCATCCTGCCCTATATCCAGTACAGACCCCGAACCACCATCCTGCCCTATATCCAGTACAGTGCTGACCCCGAACCACCATCCTGCCCTATATCCAGTACAGTGCTGACCCCGAACCACCATCCTGCCCTATATCCAGTACAGTGCTGACCCCGGACCACCATCCTGCCCTATATCCAGTACAGTGCTGACCCCGAACCACCATCCTGCCCTATATCCAGTACAGTGCTGACCCTGAACCACCATCCTGCCCTATATCCAGTACAGTGCTGACCCTGAACCACCATCCTGCCCTATATCCAGTACAGTGCTGACCCTGAACCACCATCCTGCCCTATATCCAGTACAGTGCTGACCCTGAACCACCATCCTGCCCTATACCCAGTACAGTCCTGACCCTGAACCACCATCCTGCCCTATATCCAGTACTGACCCCGAACCACCATCCTGCCCTATATCCAGTACAGTGCTGACCCCGAACCACCATCCTGCCCTATATCCAGTACAGTACTGACCCCGGACCACCATCCTGCCCTATATCCAGTACAGTGCTGACCCCGAACCACCATCCTGCCCTATATCCAGTACAGTGCTGACCCCGAACCACCATCCTGCCCTATATCCAGTACAGACCCCGAACCACCATCCTGCCCTATATCCAGTACAGTACTGACCCCGAACCACCATCCTGCCCTATATCCAGTACAGTGCTGACCCCGGACCACCATCCTGCCCTATATCCAGTACAGTGCTGACCCCGAACCACCATCCTGCCCTATATCCAGTACAGTGCTGACCCTGAACCACCATCCTGCCCTATATCCAGTACAGTGCTGACCCTGAACCACCATCCTGCCCTATATCCAGTACAGTGCTGACCCCGGACCACCATCCTGCCCTATATCCAGCACAGTGCTGACCCCGGACCACCATCCTGCCCTATATCCAGTACAGTGCTGACCCCGAACCACCATCCTGCCCTATATCCAGTACAGTCCTGACCCTGAACCACCATCCTGCCCTATATCCAGTACTGACCCCGAACCACCATCCTGCCCTATATCCAGTACAGTGCTGACCCCGGACCATCATCCTGCCCTATATCCAGTACAGTGCTGACCCTGAACCACCATCCTGCCCTATATCCAGCACAGTGCTGACCCCGGACCACCATCCTGCCCTATATCCAGTACAGTGCTGACCCTGAACAACCATCCTGCCCTATATCCAGTACAGTGCTGACCCTGAACCACCATCCTGCTCTATATCCAGTACAGTGCTGACCCTGAACCACCATCCTGCCCTATATCCAGTACAGTGCTGACCCTGAACCACCATCCTGCCCTATATCCAGTACAGTGCTGACCCCGAACCACCATCCTGCCCTATATCCAGTACAGTGCTGACCCTGAACAACCATCCTGCTCTATATCCAGTACAGTGCTGACCCCGAACCACCATCCTGCCCTATATCCAGTACAGTGCTGACCCTGAACCACCATCCTGCTCTATATCCAGTACAGTGCTGACCCCGAACCACCATCCTGCCCTATATCCAGTACAGTGCTGACCCTGAACCACCATCCTGCCCTATATCCAGTACAGTGCTGACCCTGAACCACCATCCTGCCCTATATCCAGTACAGACCCCGAACCACCATCCTGCCCTATATCCAGCACAGTGCTGACCCTGAACCACCATCCTGCCCTATACCCAGTACAGTCCTGACCCTGAACCACCATCCTGCCCTATATCCAGTACTGACCCCGAACCACCATCCTGCCCTATATCCAGTACAGTGCTGACCCCGAACCACCATCCTGCCCTATATCCAGTACAGACCCCGAACCACCATCCTGCCCTATATCCAGTACAGTGCTGACCCCGAACCACCATCCTGCCCTATATCCAGTACAGTGCTGACCCCGAACCACCATCCTGCCCTATATCCAGTACAGACCCCGAACCACCATCCTGCCCTATATCCAGTACAGTACTGACCCCGAACCACCATCCTGCCCTATATCCAGTACAGTGCTGACCCCGGACCACCATCCTGCCCTATATCCAGTACAGTGCTGACCCCGAACCACCATCCTGCCCTATATCCAGTACAGTGCTGACCCTGAACCACCATCCTGCCCTATATCCAGTACAGTGCTGACCCTGAACCACCATCCTGCCCTATATCCAGTACAGTGCTGACCCTGAACCACCATCCTGCCCTATACCCAGTACAGTCCTGACCCTGAACCACCATCCTGCCCTATATCCAGTACAGTGCTGACCCTGAACCACCATCCTGCCCTATATCCAGCACAGTGCTGACCCCGGACCACCATCCTGCCCTATATCCAGTACAGTGCTGACCCCGAACCACCATCCTGCCCTATATCCAGTACAGTCCTGACCCTGAACCACCATCCTGCCCTATATCCAGTACTGACCCCGAACCACCATCCTGCCCTATATCCAGTACAGTGCTGACCCCGGACCATCATCCTGCCCTATATCCAGTACAGTGCTGACCCTGAACCACCATCCTGCCCTATATCCAGCACAGTGCTGACCCCGGACCACCATCCTGCCCTATATCCAGTACAGTGCTGACCCTGAACCACCATCCTGCCCTATATCCAGTACAGACCCTGAACCACCATCCTGCCCTATATCCAGTACAGTGCTGACCCTGAACCACCATCCTGCTCTATATCCAGTACAGTGCTGACCCCGGACCACCATCCTGCCCTATATCCAGTACAGTGCTGACCCCGGACCACCATCCTGCCCTATATCCAGTACAGTGCTGACCCCGAGCCACCATCCTGCCCTATATCCAGTACAGACCCCGAACCACCATCCTGCCCTATATCCAGTACAGTGCTGACCCCGAACCTCCATCCTGCCCTATAGCCAGTACAGTACTGACCCCGAACCACCATCCTGCCCTATATCCAGTACAGACCCCGAACCACCATCCTGCCCTATATCCAGTACAGTGCTGACCCCGAACCACCATCCTGCCCTATATCCAGTACAGTGCTGACCCCGGACCACCATCCTGCCCTATATCCAGTACAGTGCTGACCCCGAACCACCATCCTGCCCTATATCCAGTACAGTGCTGACCCTGAACCACCATCCTGCCCTATATCCAGTACAGTGCTGACCCTGAACCACCATCCTGCCCTATATCCAGTACAGTGCTGACCCTGAACCACCATCCTGCCCTATATCCAGTACAGTGCTGACCCTGAACCACCATCCTGCCCTATACCCAGTACAGTCCTGACCCTGAACCACCATCCTGCCCTATATCCAGTACTGACCCCGAACCACCATCCTGCCCTATATCCAGTACAGTGCTGACCCCGAACCACCATCCTGCCCTATATCCAGTACAGTACTGACCCCGGACCACCATCCTGCCCTATATCCAGTACAGTGCTGACCCCGAACCACCATCCTGCCCTATATCCAGTACAGTGCTGACCCCGAACCACCATCCTGCCCTATATCCAGTACAGACCCCGAACCACCATCCTGCCCTATATCCAGTACAGTACTGACCCCGAACCACCATCCTGCCCTATATCCAGTACAGTGCTGACCCCGGACCACCATCCTGCCCTATATCCAGTACAGTGCTGACCCCGAACCACCATCCTGCCCTATATCCAGTACAGTGCTGACCCTGAACCACCATCCTGCCCTATATCCAGTACAGTGCTGACCCTGAACCACCATCCTGCCCTATACCCAGTACAGTCCTGACCCTGAACCACCATCCTGCCCTATATCCAGTACAGAGCTGACCCTGAACCACCATCCTGCCCTATATCCAGCACAGTGCTGACACCGAACCACCATCCTGCCCTATATCCAGTACAGTGCTGACCCTGAACCACCATCCTGCCCTACATCCAGTACAGTACTGACCCCGAACCACCATCCTGCCCTATATCCAGTACAGTGCTGACCCTGAACCACCATCCTGCCCTATATCCAGTACAGTGCTGACCCCGGACCACCATCCTGCCCTATATCCAGTACAGTGCTGACCCCGAACCACCATCCTGCCCTATATCCAGTACAGTCCTGACCCTGAACCACCATCCTGCCCTATATCCAGTACTGACCCCGAACCACCATCCTGCCCTATATCCAGTACAGTGCTGACCCCGGACCATCATCCTGCCCTCTATCCAGTACAGTGCTGACCCTGAACCACCATCCTGCCCTATATCCAGCACAGTGCTGACCCCGGACCACCATCCTGCCCTATATCCAGTACAGTGCTGACCCTGAACAACCATCCTGCCCTATATCCAGTACAGTGCTGACCCTGAACCACCATCCTGCTCTATATCCAGTACAGTGCTGACCCTGAACCACCATCCTGCCCTATATCCAGTACAGACCCTGAACCACCATCCTGCCCTATATCCAGTACAGTGCTGACCCTGAACCACCATCCTGCTCTATATCCAGTACAGTGCTGACCCCGAACCACCATCCTGCCCTATATCCAGTACAGTGCTGACCCTGAACCACCATCCTGCCCTATATCCAGTACAGTGCTGACCCTGAATCACCATCCTGCCCTATATCCAGTACAGACCCCGAACCACCATCCTGCCCTATATCCAGTACAGTGCTGACCCTGAACCACCATCCTGCCCTATACCCAGTACAGTCCTGACCCTGAACCACCATCCTGCCCTATATCCAGTACTGACCCCGAACCACCATCCTGCCCTATATCCAGTACAGTGCTGACCCCGAACCATTATCCTGCCCTATATCCAGTACAGTGCTGACCCCGAACCACCATCCTGCCCTATATCCAGTACAGACCCCGAACCACCATCCTGCCCTATATCCAGTACAGTGCTGACCCCGAACCACCATCCTGCCCTATATCCAGTACAGTGCTGACCCCGAACCACCATCCTGCCCTATATCCAGTACAGACCCCGAACCACCATCCTGCCCTATATCCAGTACAGTACGGACCCCGAACCACCATCCTGCCCTATATCCAGTACAGTGCTGACCCCGGACCACCATCCTGCCCTATATCCAGTACAGTGCTGACCCCGAACCACCATCCTGCCCTATATCCAGTACAGTGCTGACCCTGACCCACCATCCTGCCCTATATCCAGTACAGTGCTGACCCTGAACCACCATCCTGCCCTATATCCAGTACAGTGCTGACCCTGAACCACCATCCTGCCCTATATCCAGTACAGTGCTGACCCTGAACCACCATCCTGCCCTATATCCAGTACAGTACTGACCCTGAACCACCATCCTGCCCTATATCCAGTACAGTGCTGACCCTGAACCACCATCCTGCCCTATATCCAGTACAGTACTGACCCTGAACCACCATCCTGCCCTATATCCAGCACAGTGCTGACCCCGGACCACCATCCTGCCCTATATCCAGTACAGTGCTGACCCCGAACCACCATCCTGCCCTATATCCAGTACAGTGCTGACCCTGAACCACCATCCTGCCCTATATCCAGTACAGTACTGACCCCGAACCACCATCCTGCCCTATATCCAGTACAGTGCTGACCCCGGACCACCATCCTGCCCTATATCCAGTACAGTGCTGACCCCGAACCACCATCCTGCCCTATATCCAGTACAGTGCTGACCCTGAACCACCATCCTGCCCTATATCCAGTACAGTGCTGACCCTGAACCACCATCCTGCCCTATATCCAGTACAGTGCTGACCCTGAACCACCATCCTGCCCTATATCCAGTACAGTGCTGACCCTGAACCACCATCCTGCCCTATACCCAGTACAGTCCTGACCCTGAACCACCATCCTGCCCTATATCCAGTACTGACCCCGAACCACCATCCTGCCCTATATCCAGTACAGTGCTGACCCCGGACCATCATCCTGCCCTATATCCAGTACAGTGCTGACCCTGAACCACCATCCTGCCCTATATCCAGCACAGTGCTGACCCCGGACCACCATCCTGCCCTATATCCAGTACAGTGCTGACCCTGAACAACCATCCTGCCCTATATCCAGTACAGTGCTGACCCTGAACCACCATCCTGCTCTACATCCAGTACAGTGCTGACCCTGAACCACCATCCTGCCCTATATCCAGTACTGACCCTGAACCACCATCCTGCCCTATATCCAGTACAGTGCTGACCCTGAACCACCATCCTGCTCTATATCCAGTACAGTGCTGACCCCGAACCACCATCCTGCCCTATATCCAGTACAGTGCTGACCCTGAACCACCATCCTGCCCTATATCCAGTACAGTGCTGACCCTGAACCACCATCCTGCCCTATATCCAGTACAGTGCTGACCCTGAACCACCATCCTGCCCTATATCCAGTACAGTGCTGACCCTGAACCACCATCCTGCCCTATATCCAGTACAGACCCCGAACCACCATCCTGCCCTATATCCAGTACAGTGCTGACCCTGAACCACCATCCTGCCCTATACCCAGTACAGTCCTGACCCTGAACCACCATCCTGCCCTATATCCAGTACTGACCCCGAACCACCATCCTGCCCTATATCCAGTACAGTGCTGACCCCGAACCACCATCCTGCCCTATATCCAGTACAGACCCCGAACCACCATCCTGCCCTATATCCAGTACAGTGCTGACCCCGAACCACCATCCTGCCCTATATCCAGTACAGTGCTGACCCCGAACCACCATCCTGCCCTATATCCAGTACAGACCCCGAACCACCATCCTGCCCTATATCCAGTACAGTACTGACCCCGAACCACCATCCTGCCCTATATCCAGTACAGTGCTGACCCCGGACCACCATCCTGCCCTATATCCAGTACAGTGCTGACCCCGAACCACCATCCTGCCCTATATCCAGTACAGTGCTGACCCTGAACCACCATCCTGCCCTATATCCAGTACAGTGCTGACCCTGAACCACCATCCTGCCCTATATCCAGTACAGTGCTGACCCTGAACCACCATCCTGCCCTATATCCAGTACAGTGCTGACCCTGAACCACCATCCTGCCCTATGCCCAGTACAGTCCTGACCCTGAACCACCATCCTGCCCTATATCCAGTACAGTGCTGACCCTGAACCACCATCCTGCCCTATATCCAGCACAGTGCTGACCCCGGACCACCATCCTGCCCTATATCCAGTACAGTGCTGACCCCGAACCACCATCCTGCCCTATATCCAGTACAGTCCTGACCCTGAACCACCATCCTGCCCTATATCCAGTACTGACCCCGAACCACCATCCTGCCCTATATCCAGTACAGTGCTGACCGCGGACCATCATCCTGCCCTATATCCAGTACAGTGCTGACCCTGAACCACCATCCTGCCCTATATCCAGCACAGTGCTGACCCCGGACCACCATCCTGCCCTATATCCAGTACAGTGCTGACCCTGAACCACCATCCTGCCCTATATCCAGTACAGTGCTGACCCTGAACCACCATCCTGCCCTATATCCAGTACAGACCCTGAACCACCATCCTGCCCTATATCCAGTACAGTGCTGACCCTGAACCACCATCCTGCTCTATATCCAGTACAGTGCTGACCCCGGACCACCATCCTGCCCTATATCCAGTACAGTGCTGACCCCGAACCACCATCCTGCCCTATATCCAGTACAGTGCTGACCCTGAACCACCATCCTGCCCTATATCCAGTACAGTGCTGACCCCGAACCACCATCCTGCCCTATATCCAGTACAGACCCCGAACCACCATCCTGCCCTATATCCAGTACAGTGCTGACCCCGAACCACCATCCTGCCCTATATCCAGTACAGTGCTGACCCCGGACCACCATCCTGCCCTATATCCAGTACAGTGCTGACCCCGGACCACCATCCTGCCCTATATCCAGTACAGTGCTGACCCCGGACCATCATCCTGCCCTATATCCAGTACAGTGCTGACCCCGAACCACCATCCTGCCCTATATCCAGTACAGTGCTGACCCCGGACCACCATCCTGCCCTATATCCAGTACAGTGCTGACCCCGAACCACCATCCTGCCCTATATCCAGTACAGTGCTGACCCCGGACCACCATCCTGCCCTATATCCAGTACAGTGCTGACCCCGGACCACCATCCTGCCCTATATCCAGTACAGTGCTGACCCCGAACCACCATCCTGCCCTATATCCAGTACAGACCCCGAACCACCATCCTGCCCTATATCCAGTACAGTGCTGACCCCGAACCACCATCCTGCCCTATATCCAGTACAGTGCTGACCCCGGACCACCATCCTGCCCTATATCCAGTACAGTGCTGACCCCGAACCACCATCCTGCCCTATATCCAGTACAGTGCTGACCCCGGACCATCATCCTGCCCTATATCCAGTACAGTGCTGACCCCGAACCACCATCCTGCCCTATATCCAGTACAGTGCTGACACCGAACCACCATCCTGCCCTATATCCAGCACAGTGCTGACCCTGAACCACCATCCTGCCCTATATCCAGCACAGTGCTGACCCTGAACCACCATCCTGCCCTATATCCAGTACAGTGCTGACCCCGGACCACCATCCTGCCCTATATCCAGTACAGTGCTGACCCCGAACCACCATCCTGCCCTATATCCAGTACAGTGCTGACCCTGAACCACCATCCTGCCCTATATCCAGTACTGACCCCGAACCACCATCCTGCCGTATATCCAGTACAGTGCTGACCCCGGACCATCATCCTGCCCTATATCCAGCACAGTGCTGACCCCGGACCACCATCCTGCCCTATATCCAGTACAGTGCTGACCCTGAACCACCATCCTGCTCTATATCCAGTACAGTGCTGACCCTGAACCACCATCCTGCCCTATATCCAGTACAGTGCTGACCCCGGACCACCATCCTGCCCTATATCCAGTACAGTGCTGACCCCGGACCACCATCCTGCCCTATATCCAGTACAGTGCTGACCCCGAGCCACCATCCTGCCCTATATCCAGTACAGTGCTGACCCTGAACCACCATCCTGCCCTATATCCAGTACAGTGCTGACCCTGAACCACCATCCTGCTCTATATCCAGTACAGTGCTGACCCTGAACCACCATCCTGCCCTATATCCAGTACAGTACAGACCCCGGAACCACCATCCTGCCCTATATCCAGTACAGTGCTGACCCTGAACCACCATCCTGCCCTATATCCAGTACAGTACAGACCCCGGAACCACCATCCTGCCCTATATCCAGTACAGTGCTGACCCCGAACCACCATCCTGCCCTATATCCAGTACAGTACAGACCCCGGAACCACCATCCTGCCCTATATCCAGTACAGTGCTGACCCCGAACCACCATCCTGCCCTATATCCAGTACAGTGCTGACCCTGAACCACCATCCTGCTCTATATCCAGTACAGTGCTGACCCTGAACCACCATCCTGCCCTATATCCAGTACAGTACAGACCCCGGAACCACCATCCTGCCCTATATCCAGTACAGTGCTGACCCTGAACCACCATCCTGCTCTATATCCAGTACAGTGCTGACCCTGAACCACCATCCTGCCCTATATCCAGTACAGTACTGACCCGGAACCACCATCCTGCCCTATATCCAGTACAGTACTGACCCTGAACCACCATCCTGCCCTATATCCAGTACAGTGCTGACCCTGAACCACCATCCTGCCCTATATCCAGTACAGTGCTGACCCTGAACCACCATCCTGCCCTATATCCAGTACAGTACTGACCCCGAACCACCATCCTGCCCTATATCCAGTACAGTGCTGACCCCGAACCACCATCCTGCCCTATATCCAGTACAGTACTGACCCTGAACCACCATCCTGCCCTATATCCAGTACAGTGCTGACCCTGAACCACCATCCTGCCCTATATCCAGTACAGTGCTGACCCCGAACCACCATCCTGCCGTATATCCAGTACAGTGCTGACCCTGAACCACCATCCTGCCCTATATCCAGTACAGTGCTGACCCCGAACCACCATTCTGCCCTATATCCAGTACAGTGCTGACCCCGAACCACCATTCTGCCCTATATCCAGTACAGTGCTGACCCTGAACCACCATCCTGCCCTATATCCAGTACAGTGCTGACCCCGGACCACCATCCTGCCCTATATCCAGTACAGTGCTGACCCCGAACCACCATCCTGCCCTATATCCAGTACAGTCCTGACCCTGAACCACCATCCTGCCCTATATCCAGTACTGACCCCGAACCACCATCCTGCCCTATATCCAGTACAGTGCTGACCCCGGACCATCATCCTGCCCTCTATCCAGTACAGTGCTGACCCTGAACCACCATCCTGCCCTATATCCAGCACAGTGCTGACCCCGGACCACCATCCTGCCCTATATCCAGTACAGTGCTGACCCTGAACAACCATCCTGCCCTATATCCAGTACAGTCCTGACCCTGAACCACCATCCTGCCCTATATCCAGTACAGACACTGAACCACCATCCTGCCCTATATCCAGTACAGTGCTGACCCTGAACCACCATCCTGCTCTATATCCAGTACAGTGCTGACCCTGAACCACCATCCTGCCCTATATCCAGTACAGACCCTGAACCACCATCCTGCCCTATATCCAGTACAGTGCTGACCCTGAACCACCATCCTGCTCTATATCCAGTACAGTGCTGACCCCGAACCACCATTCTGCCCTATATCCAGTACAGTGCTGACCCTGAACCACCATCCTGCCCTATATCCAGTACAGTGCTGACCCTGAACCACCATCCTGCCCTATATCCAGTACAGTACAGACCCCGGAACCACCATCCTGCCCTATATCCAGTACAGTGCTGACCCCGAACCACCATCCTGCCCTATATCCAGTACAGTACAGACCCCGGAACCACCATCCTGCCCTATATCCAGTACAGTGCTGACCCCGAACCACCATCCTGCCCTATATCCAGTACAGTGCTGACCCTGAACCACCATCCTGCCCTATATCCAGTACAGTGCTGACCCCGGACCACCATCCTGCCCTATATCCAGTACAGTACTGACCCTGAACCACCATCCTGCCCTATATCCAGTACAGTGCTGACCCTGAACCACCATCCTGCCCTATATCCAGTACAGTGCTGACCCTGAACCACCATCCTGCCCTATATCCAGTACAGTGCTGACCCTGAACCACCATCCTGCCCTATATCCAGTACAGTACTGACCCTGAACCACCATCCTGCCCTATATCCAGTACAGTGCTGACCCCGAACCTCCATCCTGCCCTATATCCAGTACAGTGCTGACCCCGAACCACCATCCTGCCCTATATCCAGTACAGTGCTGACCCCGGACCACCATCCTGCCCTATATCCAGTACAGTGCTGACCCTGAACCACCATCCTGCCCTATATCCAGTACAGTGCTGACCCTGAACCACCATCCTGCCCTATATCCAGTACAGTGCTGACCCTGAACCACCATCCTGCCCTATATCCAGTACAGTACTGACCCTGAACCACCATCCTGCCCTATATCCAGTACAGTGCTGACCCCGAACCACCATCCTGCCCTATATCCAGTACAGTGCTGACCCCGGACCACCATCCTGCCCTATATCCAGTACAGTGCTGACCCTGAACCACCATCCTGCCCTATATCCAGTACAGTGCTGACCCCGGACCACCATCCTGCCCTATATCCAGTACAGTACTGACCCTGAACCACCATCCTGCCCTATATCCAGTACAGTGCTGACCCTGAACCACCATCCTGCCCTATATCCAGTACAGTGCTGACCCTGAACCACCATCCTGCCCTATATCCAGTACAGTGCTGACCCTGAACCACCATCCTGCCCTATATCCAGTACAGTACTGACCCTGAACCACCATCCTGCCCTATATCCAGTACAGTACTGACCCTGAACCACCATCCTGCCCTATATCCAGTACAGTGCAGACCCTGAACCACCATCCTGCCCTATATCCAGTACAGTGCTGACCCTGAACCACCATCCTGCCCTATATCCAGTACAGTGCTGACCCCGAACCACCATCCTGCCCTATATCCAGTACAGTGCTGACCCCGGACCACCATCCTGCCCTATATCCAGTACAGTGCTGACCCCGAACCACCATCCTGCCCTATATCCAGTACAGTCCTGACCCTGAACCACCATCCTGCCCTATATCCAGTACTGACCCCGAACCACCATCCTGCCCTATATCCAGTACAGTGCTGACCCCGGACCATCATCCTGCCCTCTATCCAGTACAGTGCTGACCCTGAACCACCATCCTGCCCTATATCCAGCACAGTGCTGACCCCGGACCACCATCCTGCCCTATATCCAGTACAGTGCTGACCCTGAACCACCATCCTGCTCTATATCCAGTACAGTGCTGACCCTGAACCACCATCCTGCCCTATATCCAGTACAGTGCTGACCCTGAACCACCATCCTGCCCTATATCCAGTACAGTACTGACCCTGAACCACCATCCTGCCCTATATCCAGTACAGTGCTGACCCTGAATCACCATCCTGCCCTATATCCAGTACAGTGCTGACCCTGAACCACCATCCTGCCCTATATCCAGTACAGTGCTGACCCTGAACCACCATCCTGCCCTATATCCAGTACAGTGCTGACCCCGGACCACCATCCTGCCCTATATCCAGTACAGTGCTGACCCCGAACCACCATCCTGCCCTATATCCAGTACAGTCCTGACCCTGAACCACCATCCTGCCCTATATCCAGTACTGACCCCGAACCACCATCCTGCCCTATATCCAGTACAGTGCTGACCCCGGACCATCATCCTGCCCTCTATCCAGTACAGTGCTGACCCTGAACCACCATCCTGCCCTATATCCAGCACAGTGCTGACCCCGGACCACCATCCTGCCCTACATCCAGTACAGTGCTGACCCTGAACAACCATCCTGCCCTATATCCAGTACAGTGCTGACCCTGAACCACCATCCTGCTCTATATCCAGTACAGTGCTGACCCTGAACCACCATCCTGCCCTATATCCAGTACAGACCCTGAACCACCATCCTGCCCTATATCCAGTACAGTGCTGACCCTGAACCACCATCCTGCTCTATATCCAGTACAGTGCTGACCCTGAACCACCATCCTGCCCTATATCCAGTACAGACCCTGAACCACCATCCTGCCCTATATCCAGTACAGTGCTGACCCTGAACCACCACCCTGCTCTATATCCAGTACAGTGCTGACCCCGAACCACCATCCTGCCCTATATCCAGTACAGTGCTGACCCTGAACCACCATCCTGCCCTATATCCAGTACAGTGCTGACCCTGAACCACCATCCTGCCCTATATCCAGTACAGTGCTGACCCTGAACCACCATCCTGCCCTATATCCAGTACAGACCCCGAACCACCATCCTGCCCTATATCCAGTACAGTGCTGACCCTGAACCACCATCCTGCCCTATATCCAGTACAGTCCTGACCCTGAACCACCATCCTGCCCTATATCCAGTACTGACCCCGAACCACCATCCTGCCCTATATCCAGTACAGTGCTGACCCCGAACCATTATCCTGCCCTATATCCAGTACAGTGCTGACCCCGAACCACCATCCTGCCCTATATCCAGTACAGACCCCGAACCACCATCCTGCCCTATATCCAGTACAGTGCTGACCCCGAACCACCATCCTGCCCTATATCCAGTACAGTGCTGACCCCGAACCACCATCCTGCCCTATATCCAGTACAGACCCCGAACCACCATCCTGCCCTATATCCAGTACAGTACGGACCCCGAACCACCATCCTGCCCTATATCCAGTACAGTGCTGACCCCGGACCACCATCCTGCCCTATATCCAGTACAGTGCTGACCCTGAACCACCAGCCTGCCCTATATCCAGTACAGTGCTGACCCTGAACCACCATCCTGCCCTATATCCAGTACAGTGCTGACCCTGAACCACCATCCTGCCCTATATCCAGTACAGTGCTGACCCTGAACCACCATCCTGCCCTATATCCAGTACAGTGCTGACCCTGAACCACCATCCTGCCCTATATCCAGTACAGTGCTGACCCTGAACCACCATCCTGCCCTATATCCAGTACAGTGCTGACCCTGAACCACCATCCTGCCCTATATCCAGTACAGTGCTGACCCCGGACCACCATCCTGCCCTATATCCAGTACAGTGCTGACCCCGAACCACCATCCTGCCCTATATCCAGTACAGTGCTGACCCTGAACCACCATCCTGCCCTATATCCAGTACAGTGCTGACCCTGAACCACCATCCTGCCCTATATCCAGTACAGTGCTGACCCCGAACCACCATCCTGCCCTATATCCAGTACAGTGCTGACCCTGAACCACCATCCTGCCCTATATCCAGTACAGTGCTGACCCTGAACCACCATCCTGCCCTATATCCAGCACAGTGCTGACCCCGGACCACCATCCTGCCCTATATCCAGTACAGTGCTGACCCCGAACCACCATCCTGCCCTATATCCAGTACAGTCCTGACCCTGAACCACCATCCTGCCCTATATCCAGTACTGACCCCGAACCACCATCCTGCCCTATATCCAGTACAGTGCTGACCCCGGACCATCATCCTGCCCTATATCCAGTACAGTGCTGACCCTGAACCACCATCCTGCCCTATATCCAGCACAGTGCTGACCCCGGACCACCATCCTGCCCTATATCCAGTACAGTGCTGACCCTGAACCACCATCCTGCTCTATATCCAGTACAGTGCTGACCCTGAACCACCATCCTGCCCTATATCCAGTACAGACCCTGAACCACCATCCTGCCCTATATCCAGTACAGTGCTGACCCTGAACCACCATCCTGCTCTATATCCAGTACAGTGCTGACCCCGGACCACCATCCTGCCCTATATCCAGTACAGTGCTGACCCCGAACCACCATCCTGCCCTATATCCAGTACAGTGCTGACCCTGAACCACCATCCTGCCCTATATCCAGTACAGACCCCGAACCACCATCCTGCCCTATATCCAGTACAGTGCTGACCCCGAACCACCATCCTGCCCTATATCCAGTACAGTGCTGACCCCGGACCACCATCCTGCCCTATATCCAGTACAGTGCTGACCCCGAACCACCATCCTGCCCTATATCCAGTACAGTGCTGACCCTGAACCACCATCCTGCCCTATATCCAGTACTGACCCCGAACCACCATCCTGCCCTATATCCAGTACAGTGCTGACCCCGGACCATCATCCTGCCCTATATCCAGTACAGTGCTGACCCTGAACCACCATCCTGCCCTATATCCAGCACAGTGCTGACCCCGGACCACCATCCTGCCCTATATCCAGTACAGTGCTGACCCTGAACCACCATCCTGCTCTATATCCAGTACAGTGCTGACCCTGAACCACCATCCTGCCCTATATCCAGTACAGTGCTGACCCCGGACCACCATCCTGCCCTATATCCAGTACAGTGCTGACCCCGAGCCACCATCCTGCCCTATATCCAGTACAGACCCCGAACCACCATCCTGCCCTATATCCAGTACAGTGCTGACCCCGAACCTCCATCCTGCCCTATAGCCAGTACAGTACTGACCCCGAACCACCATCCTGCCCTATATCCAGTACAGACCCCGAACCACCATCCTGCCCTATATCCAGTACAGTGCTGACCCCGAACCACCATCCTGCCCTATATCCAGTACAGTGCTGACCCCGAACCACCATCCTGCCCTATATCCAGTACAGTGCTGACCCCGAACCACCATCCTGCCCTATATCCAGTACAGTGCTGACCCTGAACCACCATCCTGCCCTATATCCAGTACAGTGCTGACCCTGAACCACCATCCTGCCCTATATCCAGTACAGTACTGACCCTGAACCACCATCCTGCCCTATATCCAGTACAGTGCTGACCCTGAACCACCATCCTGCCCTATACCCAGTACAGTCCTGACCCTGAACCACCATCCTGCCCTATATCCAGTAGTGACCCCGAACCACCATCCTGCCCTATATCCAGTACAGTGCTGACCCCGAACCACCATCCTGCCCTATATCCAGTACAGTACTGACCCCGGACCACCATCCTGCCCTATATCCAGTACAGTGCTGACCCCGAACCACCATCCTGCCCTATATCCAGTACAGTGCTGACCCCGAACCACCATCCTGCCCTATATCCAGTACAGACCCCGAACCACCATCCTGCCCTATATCCAGTACAGTACTGACCCCGAACCACCATCCTGCCCTATATCCAGTACAGTGCTGACCCCGGACCACCATCCTGCCCTATATCCAGTACAGTGCTGACCCCGAACCACCATCCTGCCCTATATCCAGTACAGTGCTGACCCTGAACCACCATCCTGCCCTATATCCAGTACAGTGCTGACCCTGAACCACCATCCTGCCCCATATCCAGTACAGTGCTGACCCTGAACCACCATCCTGCCCTATATCCAGTACAGTCCTGACCCTGAACCACCATCCTGCCCTATATCCAGTACAGTCCTGACCCTGAACCACCATCCTGCCCTATATCCAGTACTGACCCCGAACCACCATCCTGCCCTATATCCAGTACAGTGCTGACCCCGGACCATCATCCTGCCCTATATCCAGTACAGTGCTGACCCTGAACCACCATCCTGCCCTATATCCAGCACAGTGCTGACCCCGGACCACCATCCTGCCCTATATCCAGTACAGTGCTGACCCTGAACAACCATCCTGCCCTATATCCAGTACAGTGCTGACCCTGAACCACCATCCTGCTCTACATCCAGTACAGACCCTGAACCACCATCCTGCCCTATATCCAGTACAGTGCTGACCCTGAACCACCATCCTGCCCTATACCCAGTACAGTCCTGACCCTGAACCACCATCCTGCCCTATATCCAGTACTGACCCCGAACCACCATCCTGCCCTATATCCAGTACAGTGCTGACCCTGAACCACCATCCTGCCTTATATCCAGTACAGACCCTGAACCACCATCCTGCCCTATATCCAGTACAGTGCTGACCCTGAACCACCATCCTGCCCTATACCCAGTACAGTCCTGACCCTGAACCACCATCCTGCCCTATATCCAGTACTGACCCCGAACCACCATCCTGCCCTATATCCAGTACAGTGCTGACCCCGAACCACCATCCTGCCCTATATCCAGTACAGACCCCGAACCACCATCCTGCCCTATATCCAGTACAGTGCTGACCCCGAACCACCATCCTGCCCTATATCCAGTACAGTGCTGACCCCGAACCACCATCCTGCCCTATATCCAGTACAGACCCCGAACCACCATCCTGCCCTATATCCAGTACAGTACTGACCCCGAACCACCATCCTGCCCTATATCCAGTACAGTGCTGACCCCGGACCACCATCCTGCCCTATATCCAGTACAGTGCTGACCCCGAACCACCATCCTGCCCTATATCCAGTACAGTGCTGACCCTGAACCACCATCCTGCCCTATATCCAGTACAGTGCTGACCCTGAACCACCATCCTGCCCTATATCCAGTACAGTGCTGACCCTGAACCACCATCCTGCCCTATATCCAGTACAGTGCTGACCCTGAACCACCATCCTGCCCTATACCCAGTACAGTCCTGACCCTGAACCACCATCCTGCCCTATATCCAGTACAGTGCTGACCCTGAACCACCATCCTGCCCTATATCCAGCACAGTGCTGACCCCGGACCACCATCCTGCCCTATATCCAGTACAGTGCTGACCCCGAACCACCATCCTGCCCTATATCCAGTACAGTCCTGACCCTGAACCACCATCCTGCCCTATATCCAGTACTGACCCCGAACCACCATCCTGCCCTATATCCAGTACAGTGCTGACCGCGGACCATCATCCTGCCCTATATCCAGTACAGTGCTGACCCCGAACCACCATCCTGCCCTATATCCAGTACTGACCCCGAACCACCATCCTGCCCTATATCCAGTACAGTGCTGACCGCGGACCATCATCCTGCCCTATATCCAGTACAGTGCTGACCCCGAACCACCATCCTGCCCTATATCCAGTACTGACCCCGAACCACCATCCTGCCCTATATCCAGTACAGTGCTGACCGCGGACCATCATCCTGCCCTATATCCAGTACAGTGCTGACCGTGAACCACCATCCTGCCCTATATCCAGTACAGTGCTGACCCTGAACCACCATCCTGCCCTATATCCAGTACAGTGCTGACCCTGAACCACCATCCTGCCCTATATCCAGTACAGTGCTGACCCCGAACCACCATCCTGCCCTATATCCAGTACAGTGCTGACCCCGAACCACCATCCTGCCCTATATCCAGTACTGACCCCGAACCACCATCCTGCCCTATATCCAGTACAGTGCTGACCGCGGACCATCATCCTGCCCTATATCCAGTACAGTGCTGACCGTGAACCACCATCCTGCCCTATATCCAGTACAGTGCTGACCCTGAACCACCATCCTGCCCTATATCCAGCACAGTGCTGACCCCGGACCACCATCCTGCCCTATATCCAGTACAGTGCTGACCCTGAACCACCATCCTGCCCTATATCCAGTACAGTGCTGACCCTGAACCACCATCCTGCTCTATATCCAGTACAGTGCTGACCCCGGACCACCATCCTGCCCTATATCCAGTACAGTGCTGACCCCGAACCACCATCCTGCCCTATATCCAGTACAGTGCTGACCCTGAACCACCATCCTGCCCTATATCCAGTACAGACCCCGAACCACCATCCTGCCCTATATCCAGTACAGTGCTGACCCCGAACCACCATCCTGCCCTATATCCAGTACAGTGCTGACCCCGGACCACCATCCTGCCCTATATCCAGTACAGTGCTGACCCCGGACCACCATCCTGCCCTATATCCAGTACAGTGCTGACCCCGGACCATCATCCTGCCCTATATCCAGTACAGTGCTGACCCCGAACCACCATCCTGCCCTATATCCAGTACAGTGCTGACCCTGAACCACCATCCTGCCCTATATCCAGTACAGTGCTGACCCCGGACCACCATCCTGCCCTATATCCAGTACTGACCCCGAACCACCATCCTGCCCTATATCCAGTACAGTGCTGACCCTGAACCACCATCCTGCCCTATATCCAGCACAGTGCTGACCCCGGACCACCATCCTGCCCTATATCCAGTACAGTGCTGACCCTGAACCACCATCCTGCCCTATATCCAGTACTGACCCCGGACCATCATCCTGCCCTATATCCAGTACAGTGCTGACCCTGAACCACCATCCTGCCCTATATCCAGCACAGTGCTGACCCCGGACCACCATCCTGCCCTATATCCAGTACAGTGCTGACCCTGAACCACCATCCTGCTCTATATCCAGTACAGTGCTGACCCTGAACCACCATCCTGCCCTATATCCAGTACAGTGCTGACCCCGGACCACCATCCTGCCCTATATCCATTACAGTGCTGACCCCGAGCCACCATCCTGCCCTATATCCAGCACAGTGCTGACCCCGGACCACCATCCTGCCCTATATCCAGTACAGTGCTGACCCTGAACCACCATCCTGCCCTATATCCAGTACAGTGCTGACCCTGAACCACCATCCTGCTCTATATCCAGTACAGTGCTGACCCCGGACCACCATCCTGCCCTATATCCAGTACAGTGCTGACCCCGAACCACCATCCTGCCCTATATCCAGTACAGTGCTGACCCTGAACCACCATCCTGCCCTATATCCAGTACAGACCCCGAACCACCATCCTGCCCTATATCCAGTACAGTGCTGACCCCGAACCACCATCCTGCCCTATATCCAGTACAGTGCTGACCCCGGACCACCATCCTGCCCTATATCCAGTACAGTGCTGACCCCGGACCACCATCCTGCCCTATATCCAGTACAGTGCTGACCCCGGACCATCATCCTGCCCTATATCCAGTACAGTGCTGACCCCGAACCACCATCCTGCCCTATATCCAGTACAGTGCTGACCCTGAACCACCATCCTGCCCTATATCCAGTACAGTGCTGACCCCGGACCACCATCCTGCCCTATATCCAGTACTGACCCCGAACCACCATCCTGCCCTATATCCAGTACAGTGCTGACCCTGAACCACCATCCTGCCCTATATCCAGCACAGTGCTGACCCCGGACCACCATCCTGCCCTATATCCAGTACAGTGCTGACCCTGAACCACCATCCTGCCCTATATCCAGTACTGACCCCGGACCATCATCCTGCCCTATATCCAGTACAGTGCTGACCCTGAACCACCATCCTGCCCTATATCCAGCACAGTGCTGACCCCGGACCACCATCCTGCCCTATATCCAGTACAGTGCTGACCCTGAACCACCATCCTGCTCTATATCCAGTACAGTGCTGACCCTGAACCACCATCCTGCCCTATATCCAGTACAGTGCTGACCCCGGACCACCATCCTGCCCTATATCCAGTACAGTGCTGACCCCGAGCCACCATCCTGCCCTATATCCAGCACAGTGCTGACCCCGGACCACCATCCTGCCCTATATCCAGTACAGTGCTGACCCTGAACCACCATCCTGCTCTATATCCAGTACAGTGCTGACCCTGAACCACCATCCTGCCCTATATCCAGTACAGTGCTGACCCTGAACCACCATCCTGCCCTATATCCAGTACAGTGCTGACCCTGAACCACCATCCTGCCCTATATCCAGTACAGTACAGACCCCGGAACCACCATCCTGCCCTATATCCAGTACAGTGCTGACCCTGAACCACCATCCTGCCCTATATCCAGTACAGTACAGACCCCGGAACCACCATCCTGCCCTATATCCAGTACAGTGCTGACCCCGAACCACCATCCTGCCCTATATCCAGTACAGTACAGACCCCGGAACCACCATCCTGCCCTATATCCAGTACAGTGCTGACCCCGAACCACCATCCTGCCCTATATCCAGTACAGTGCTGACCCTGAACCACCATCCTGCTCTATATCCAGTACAGTGCTGACCCTGAACCACCATCCTGCCCTATATCCAGTACAGTACAGACCCCGGAACCACCATCCTGCCCTATATCCAGTACAGTGCTGACCCCGAACCACCATCCTGCCCTATATCCAGTACAGTGCTGACCCCGGACCACCATCCTGCCCTATATCCAGTACAGTACTGACCCCGGACCACCATCCTGCTCTATATCCAGTACAGTGCTGACCCCGGACCACCATCCTGCCCTATATCCAGTACAGTACTGACCCTGAACCACCATCCTGCTCTATATCCAGTACAGTGCTGACCCTTAACCACCATCCTGCCCTATATCCAGTACAGTGCTGACCCTGAACCACCATCCTGCCCTATATCCAGTACAGTGCTGACCCTGAACCACCATCCTGCCCTATATCCAGTACAGACCCCGAACCACCATCCTGCCCTATATCCAGTACAGTGCTGACCCTGAACCACCATCCTGCCCTATATCCAGTACAGTCCTGACCCTGAACCACCATCCTGCCCTATATCCAGTACTGACCCCGAACCACCATCCTGCCCTATATCCAGTACAGTGCTGACCCCGAACCATTATCCTGCCCTATATCCAGTACAGTGCTGACCCCGAACCACCATCCTGCCCTATATCCAGTACAGACCCCGAACCACCATCCTGCCCTATATCCAGTACAGTGCTGACCCCGAACCACCATCCTGCCCTATATCCAGTACAGACCCCGAACCACCATCCTGCCCTATATCCAGTACAGTACGGACCCCGAACCACCATCCTGCCCTATATCCAGTACAGTGCTGACCCCGGACCACCATCCTGCCCTATATCCAGTACAGTGCTGACCCTGAACCACCATCCTGCCCTATATCCAGTACAGTGCTGACCCTGAACCACCATCCTGCCCTATATCCAGTACAGTGCTGACCCTGAACCACCATCCTGCCCTATATCCAGTACAGTGCTGACCCTGAACCACCATCCTGCCCTATATCCAGTACAGTGCTGACCCTGAACCACCATCCTGCCCTATATCCAGTACAGTGCTGACCCTGAACCACCATCCTGCCCTATATCCAGTACAGTGCTGACCCTGAACCACCATCCTGCCCTATATCCAGTACAGTGCTGACCCCGGACCACCATCCTGCCCTATATCCAGTACAGACCCCGAACCACCATCCTGCCCTATATCCAGTACAGTGCTGACCCCGAACCACCATCCTGCCCTATATCCAGTACAGACCCCGAACCACCATCCTGCCCTATATCCAGTACAGTACGGACCCCGAACCACCATCCTGCCCTATATCCAGTACAGTGCTGACCCCGGACCACCATCCTGCCCTATATCCAGTACAGTGCTGACCCTGAACCACCATCCTGCCCTATATCCAGTACAGTGCTGACCCTGAACCACCATCCTGCCCTATATCCAGTACAGTGCTGACCCTGAACCACCATCCTGCCCTATATCCAGTACAGTGCTGACCCTGAACCACCATCCTGCCCTATATCCAGTACAGTGCTGACCCTGAACCACCATCCTGCCCTAAATCCAGTACAGTGCTGACCCTGAACCACCATCCTGCCCTATATCCAGTACAGTGCTGACCCTGAACCACCATCCTGCCCTATATCCAGTACAGTGCTGACCCTGAACCACCATCCTGCCCTATATCCAGTACAGTGCTGACCCTGAACCACCATCCTGCCCTATATCCAGTACAGTGCTGACCCCGGACCACCATCCTGCCCTATATCCAGTACAGTGCTGACCCCGAACCACCATCCTGCCCTATATCCAGTACAGTGCTGACCCTGAACCACCATCCTGCCCTATATCCAGTACAGTGCTGACCCTGAACCACCATCCTGCCCTATATCCAGTACAGTGCTGACCCCGAACCACCATCCTGCCCTATATCCAGTACAGTGCTGACCCTGAACCACCATCCTGCCCTATATCCAGTACAGTGCTGACCCTGAACCACCATCCTGCCCTATATCCAGCACAGTGCTGACCCCGGACCACCATCCTGCCCTATATCCAGTACAGTGCTGACCCCGAACCACCATCCTGCCCTATATCCAGTACAGTCCTGACCCTGAACCACCATCCTGCCCTATATCCAGTACTGACCCCGAACCACCATCCTGCCCTATATCCAGTACAGTGCTGACCCCGGACCATCATCCTGCCCTATATCCAGTACAGTGCTGACCCTGAACCACCATCCTGCCCTATATCCAGCACAGTGCTGACCCCGGACCACCATCCTGCCCTATATCCAGTACAGTGCTGACCCTGAACCACCATCCTGCTCTATATCCAGTACAGTGCTGACCCTGAACCACCATCCTGCCCTATATCCAGTACAGACCCTGAACCACCATCCTGCCCTATATCCAGTACAGTGCTGACCCTGAACCACCATCCTGCTCTATATCCAGTACAGTGCTGACCCCGGACCACCATCCTGCCCTATATCCAGTACAGTGCTGACCCCGAACCACCATCCTGCCCTATATCCAGTACAGTGCTGACCCTGAACCACCATCCTGCCCTATATCCAGTACAGACCCCGAACCACCATCCTGCCCTATATCCAGTACAGTGCTGACCCCGAACCACCATCCTGCCCTATATCCAGTACAGTGCTGACCCCGGACCACCATCCTGCCCTATATCCAGTACAGTGCTGACCCCGAACCACCATCCTGCCCTATATCCAGTACAGTGCTGACCCTGAACCACCATCCTGCCCTATATCCAGTACTGACCCCGAACCACCATCCTGCCCTATATCCAGTACAGTGCTGACCCCGGACCATCATCCTGCCCTATATCCAGTACAGTGCTGACCCTGAACCACCATCCTGCCCTATATCCAGCACAGTGCTGACCCCGGACCACCATCCTGCCCTATATCCAGTACAGTGCTGACCCTGAACCACCATCCTGCTCTATATCCAGTACAGTGCTGACCCTGAACCACCATCCTGCCCTATATCCAGTACAGTGCTGACCCCGGACCACCATCCTGCCCTATATCCAGTACAGTGCTGACCCCGAGCCACCATCCTGCCCTATATCCAGTACAGACCCCGAACCACCATCCTGCCCTATATCCAGTACAGTGCTGACCCCGAACCTCCATCCTGCCCTATAGCCAGTACAGTACTGACCCCGAACCACCATCCTGCCCTATATCCAGTACAGACCCCGAACCACCATCCTGCCCTATATCCAGTACAGTGCTGACCCCGAACCACCATCCTGCCCTATATCCAGTACAGTGCTGACCCCGAACCACCATCCTGCCCTATATCCAGTACAGTGCTGACCCCGAACCACCATCCTGCCCTATATCCAGTACAGTGCTGACCCTGAACCACCATCCTGCCCTATATCCAGTACAGTGCTGACCCTGAACCACCATCCTGCCCTATATCCAGTACAGTGCTGACCCTGAACCACCATCCTGCCCTATATCCAGTACAGTGCTGACCCTGAACCACCATCCTGCCCTATACCCAGTACAGTCCTGACCCTGAACCACCATCCTGCCCTATATCCAGTAGTGACCCCGAACCACCATCCTGCCCTATATCCAGTACAGTGCTGACCCCGAACCACCATCCTGCCCTATATCCAGTACAGTACTGACCCCGGACCACCATCCTGCCCTATATCCAGTACAGTGCTGACCCCGAACCACCATCCTGCCCTATATCCAGTACAGTGCTGACCGCGAACCACCATCCTGCCCTATATCCAGTACAGACCCCGAACCACCATCCTGCCCTATATCCAGTACAGTACTGACCCCGAACCACCATCCTGCCCTATATCCAGTACAGTGCTGACCCCGGACCACCATCCTGCCCTATATCCAGTACAGTGCTGACCCCGAACCACCATCCTGCCCTATATCCAGTACAGTGCTGACCCTGAACCACCATCCTGCCCTATATCCAGTACAGTGCTGACCCTGAACCACCATCCTGCCCCATATCCAGTACAGTGCTGACCCTGAACCACCATCCTGCCCTATATCCAGTACAGTCCTGACCCTGAACCACCATCCTGCCCTATATCCAGTACAGTCCTGACCCTGAACCACCATCCTGCCCTATATCCAGTACTGACCCCGAACCACCATCCTGCCCTATATCCAGTACAGTGCTGACCCCGGACCATCATCCTGCCCTATATCCAGTACAGTGCTGACCCTGAACCACCATCCTGCCCTATATCCAGCACAGTGCTGACCCCGGACCACCATCCTGCCCTATATCCAGTACAGTGCTGACCCTGAACAACCATCCTGCCCTATATCCAGTACAGTGCTGACCCTGAACCACCATCCTGCTCTACATCCAGTACAGTGCTGACCCTGAACCACCATCCTGCCTTATATCCAGTACAGACCCTGAACCACCATCCTGCCCTATATCCAGTACAGTGCTGACCCTGAACCACCATCCTGCCCTATACCCAGTACAGTCCTGACCCTGAACCACCATCCTGCCCTATATCCAGTACTGACCCCGAACCACCATCCTGCCCTATATCCAGTACAGTGCTGACCCCGAACCACCATCCTGCCCTATATCCAGTACAGACCCCGAACCACCATCCTGCCCTATATCCAGTACAGTGCTGACCCCGAACCACCATCCTGCCCTATATCCAGTACAGTGCTGACCCCGAACCACCATCCTGCCCTATATCCAGTACAGACCCCGAACCACCATCCTGCCCTATATCCAGTACAGTACTGACCCCGAACCACCATCCTGCCCTATATCCAGTACAGTGCTGACCCCGGACCACCATCCTGCCCTATATCCAGTACAGTGCTGACCCCGAACCACCATCCTGCCCTATATCCAGTACAGTGCTGACCCTGAACCACCATCCTGCCCTATATCCAGTACAGTGCTGACCCTGAACCACCATCCTGCCCTATATCCAGTACAGTGCTGACCCTGAACCACCATCCTGCCCTATATCCAGTACAGTGCTGACCCTGAACCACCATCCTGCCCTATACCCAGTACAGTCCTGACCCTGAACCACCATCCTGCCCTATATCCAGTACAGTGCTGACCCTGAACCACCATCCTGCCCTATATCCAGCACAGTGCTGACCCCGGACCACCATCCTGCCCTATATCCAGTACAGTGCTGACCCCGAACCACCATCCTGCCCTATATCCAGTACAGTCCTGACCCTGAACCACCATCCTGCCCTATATCCAGTACTGACCCCGAACCACCATCCTGCCCTATATCCAGTACAGTGCTGACCGCGGACCATCATCCTGCCCTATATCCAGTACAGTGCTGACCCTGAACCACCATCCTGCCCTATATCCAGTACAGTGCTGACCCCGAACCACCATCCTGCCCTATATCCAGTACAGTGCTGACCCCGAACCACCATCCTGCCCTATATCCAGTACTGACCCCGAACCACCATCCTGCCCTATATCCAGTACAGTGCTGACCGCGGACCATCATCCTGCCCTATATCCAGTACAGTGCTGACCGTGAACCACCATCCTGCCCTATATCCAGTACAGTGCTGACCCTGAACCACCATCCTGCCCTATATCCAGCACAGTGCTGACCCCGGACCACCATCCTGCCCTATATCCAGTACAGTGCTGACCCTGAACCACCATCCTGCCCTATATCCAGTACAGTGCTGACCCTGAACCACCATCCTGCTCTATATCCAGTACAGTGCTGACCCCGGACCACCATCCTGCCCTATATCCAGTACAGTGCTGACCCCGAACCACCATCCTGCCCTATATCCAGTACAGTGCTGACCCTGAACCACCATCCTGCCCTATATCCAGTACAGACCCCGAACCACCATCCTGCCCTATATCCAGTACAGTGCTGACCCCGAACCACCATCCTGCCCTATATCCAGTACAGTGCTGACCCCGGACCACCATCCTGCCCTATATCCAGTACAGTGCTGACCCCGGACCACCATCCTGCCCTATATCCAGTACAGTGCTGACCCCGGACCATCATCCTGCCCTATATCCAGTACAGTGCTGACCCCGAACCACCATCCTGCCCTATATCCAGTACAGTGCTGACCCTGAACCACCATCCTGCCCTATATCCAGTACAGTGCTGACCCCGGACCACCATCCTGCCCTATATCCAGTACTGACCCCGAACCACCATCCTGCCCTATATCCAGTACAGTGCTGACCCTGAACCACCATCCTGCCCTATATCCAGCACAGTGCTGACCCCGGACCACCATCCTGCCCTATATCCAGTACAGTGCTGACCCTGAACCACCATCCTGCCCTATATCCAGTACTGACCCCGGACCATCATCCTGCCCTATATCCAGTACAGTGCTGACCCTGAACCACCATCCTGCCCTATATCCAGCACAGTGCTGACCCCGGACCACCATCCTGCCCTATATCCAGTACAGTGCTGACCCTGAACCACCATCCTGCTCTATATCCAGTACAGTGCTGACCCTGAACCACCATCCTGCCCTATATCCAGTACAGTGCTGACCCCGGACCACCATCCTGCCCTATATCCAGTACAGTGCTGACCCCGAGCCACCATCCTGCCCTATATCCAGCACAGTGCTGACCCCGGACCACCATCCTGCCCTATATCCAGTACAGTGCTGACCCTGAACCACCATCCTGCCCTATATCCAGTACAGTGCTGACCCTGAACCACCATCCTGCTCTATATCCAGTACAGTGCTGACCCCGGACCACCATCCTGCCCTATATCCAGTACAGTGCTGACCCCGAACCACCATCCTGCCCTATATCCAGTACAGTGCTGACCCTGAACCACCATCCTGCCCTATATCCAGTACAGACCCCGAACCACCATCCTGCCCTATATCCAGTACAGTGCTGACCCCGAACCACCATCCTGCCCTATATCCAGTACAGTGCTGACCCCGGACCACCATCCTGCCCTATATCCAGTACAGTGCTGACCCCGGACCACCATCCTGCCCTATATCCAGTACAGTGCTGACCCCGGACCATCATCCTGCCCTATATCCAGTACAGTGCTGACCCCGAACCACCATCCTGCCCTATATCCAGTACAGTGCTGACCCTGAACCACCATCCTGCCCTATATCCAGTACAGTGCTGACCCCGGACCACCATCCTGCCCTATATCCAGTACTGACCCCGAACCACCATCCTGCCCTATATCCAGTACAGTGCTGACCCTGAACCACCATCCTGCCCTATATCCAGCACAGTGCTGACCCCGGACCACCATCCTGCCCTATATCCAGTACAGTGCTGACCCTGAACCACCATCCTGCCCTATATCCAGTACTGACCCCGGACCATCATCCTGCCCTATATCCAGTACAGTGCTGACCCTGAACCACCATCCTGCCCTATATCCAGCACAGTGCTGACCCCGGACCACCATCCTGCCCTATATCCAGTACAGTGCTGACCCTGAACCACCATCCTGCTCTATATCCAGTACAGTGCTGACCCTGAACCACCATCCTGCCCTATATCCAGTACAGTGCTGACCCCGGACCACCATCCTGCCCTATATCCAGTACAGTGCTGACCCCGAGCCACCTTCCTGCCCTATATCCAGCACAGTGCTGACCCCGGACCACCATCCTGCCCTATATCCAGTACAGTGCTGACCCTGAACCACCATCCTGCTCTATATCCAGTACAGTGCTGACCCTGAACCACCATCCTGCCCTATATCCAGTACAGTGCTGACCCTGAACCACCATCCTGCCCCATATCCAGTACAGTGCTGACCCTGAACCACCATCCTGCCCTATATCCAGTACAGTACAGACCCCGGAACCACCATCCTGCCCTATATCCAGTACAGTGCTGACCCTGAACCACCATCCTGCCCTATATCCAGTACAGTACAGACCCCGGAACCACCATCCTGCCCTATATCCAGTACAGTGCTGACCCCGAACCACCATCCTGCCCTATATCCAGTACAGTACAGACCCCGGAACCACCATCCTGCCCTATATCCAGTACAGTGCTGACCCCGAACCACCATCCTGCCCTATATCCAGTACAGTGCTGACCCTGAACCACCATCCTGCTCTATATCCAGTACAGTGCTGACCCTGAACCACCATCCTGCCCTATATCCAGTACAGTACAGACCCCGGAACCACCATCCTGCCCTATATCCAGTACAGTGCTGACCCCGAACCACCATCCTGCCCTATATCCAGTACAGTGCTGACCCCGGACCACCATCCTGCCCTATATCCAGTACAGTACTGACCCTGAACCACCATCCTGCCCTATATCCAGTACAGTGCTGACCCTGAACCACCATCCTGCCCTATATCCAGTACAGTGCTGACCCCGAACCACCATCCTGCCGTATATCCAGTACAGTGCTGACCCTGAACCACCATCCTGCCCTATATCCAGTACAGTGCTGACCCCGAACCACCATTCTGCCCTATATCCAGTACAGTGCTGACCCCGAACCACCATTCTGCCCTATATCCAGTACAGTGCTGACCCTGAACCACCATCCTGCCCTATATCCAGTACAGTGCTGACCCCGAACCACCATCCTGCCCTATATCCAGTACAGTGCTGACCCTGAACCACCATCCTGCCCTATATCCAGTACAGACCCTGAACCACCATCCTGCCCTATATCCAGTACAGTGCTGACCCTGAACCACCATTCTGCCCTATATCCAGTACAGTGCTGACCCCGAACCACCATCCTGCCGTATATCCAGTACAGTGCTGACCCCGAACCACCATCCTGCCCTATATCCAGTACAGTACTGACCCTGAACCACCATCCTGCCCTATATCCAGTACAGTGCTGACCCTGAACCACCATCCTGCCCTATATCCAGTACAGTGCTGACCCTGAACCACCATCCTGCCCTATATCCAGTACAGTGCTGACCCCGGACCACCATCCTGCCCTATATCCAGTACTGACCCCGAACCACCATCCTGCCCTATATCCAGTACAGTGCTGACCCCGAACCACCATCCTGCCCTATATCCAGTACAGTGCTGACCCCGAACCACCATCCTGCCCTATATCCAGTACAGTCCTGACCCCGAACCACCATCCTGCCCTATATCCAGTACAGTACTGACCCTGAACCACCATCCTGCCCTATATCCAGTACAGACCCTGAACCACCATCCTGCCCTATATCCAGTACAGACCCTGAACCACCATCCTGCCCTATATCCAGTACAGTGCTGACCCCGAACCACCATCCTGCCCTACATCCAGTACAGTGCTGACCCCGAACCACCATCCTGCCCTATATCCAGTACAGTGCTGACCCCGAACCACCATCCTGCTCTATATCCAGTACAGTGCTGACCCCGAACCACCATCCTGCCCTATATCCAGTACAGTGCTGACCCCGAACCACCATCCTGCCCTATATCCAGTACAGACCCCGGACCATCATCCTGCCCTATATCCAGTACAGTGCTGACCCCGGACCACCATCCTGCCCTATATCCAGTACAGTGCTGACCCCGGACCACCATCCTGCCCTATATCCAGTACAGTGCTGACCCTGAACCACCATCCTGCTCTATATCCAGTACAGTGCTGACCCTGAACCACCATCCTGCCCTATATCCAGTACAGTGCTGACCCCGGACCACCATCCTGCCCTATATCCAGTACAGTGCTGACCCCGAGCCACCATCCTGCCCTATATCCAGTACAGTGCTGACCCTGAACCACCATCCTGCCCTATATCCAGTACAGTGCTGACCCTGAACCACCATCCTGCTCTATATCCAGTACAGTGCTGACCCTGAACCACCATCCTGCCCTATATCCAGTACAGTACAGACCCCGGAACCACCATCCTGCCCTATATCCAGTACAGTACAGACCCCGGAACCACCATCCTGCCCTATATCCAGTACAGTGCTGACCCCGAACCACCATCCTGCCCTATATCCAGTACAGTGCTGACCCTGAACCACCATCCTGCTCTATATCCAGTACAGTGCTGACCCTGAACCACCATCCTGCCCTATATCCAGTACAGTACAGACCCCGGAACCACCATCCTGCCCTATATCCAGTACAGTGCTGACCCCGAACCACCATCCTGCCCTATATCCAGTACAGTGCTGACCCCGGACCACCATCCTGCCCTATATCCAGTACAGTGCTGACCCTGAACCACCATCCTGCCCTATATCCAGTACAGTGCTGACCCTGAACCACCATCCTGCCCTATATCCAGTACAGTGCTGACCCTGAACCACCATCCTGCCCTATATCCAGTACAGTACTGACCCTGAACCACCATCCTGCCCTATATCCAGTACAGTGCTGACCCCGAACCACCATCCTGCCCTATATCCAGTACAGTGCTGACCCCGAACCACCATTCTGCCCTATATCCAGTACAGTGCTGACCCTGAACCACCATCCTGCCCTATATCCAGTACAGTGCTGACCCCGAACCACCATTCTGCCCTATATCCAGTACAGTGCTGACCCCGAACCACCATCCTGCCCTATATCCAGTACAGTACTGACCCTGAACCACCATCCTGCCCTATATCCAGTACAGTGCTGACCCTGAACCACCATCCTGCCCTATATCCAGTACAGTGCTGACCCTGAACCACCATCCTGCCCTATATCCAGTACAGTGCTGACCCCGAACCACCATCCTGCCGTATATCCAGTACAGTGCTGACCCTGAACCACCATCCTGCCCTATATCCAGTACAGTGCTGACCCCGGACCACCATCCTGCCCTATATCCAGTACTGACCCCGAACCACCATCCTGCCCTATATCCAGTACAGTGCTGACCCCGAACCACCATCCTGCCCTATATCCAGTACAGTGCTGACCCCGAACCACCATCCTGCCCTATATCCAGTACAGTCCTGACCCCGAACCACCATCCTGCCCTATATCCAGTACAGTGCTGACCCTGAACCACCATCCTGCCCTATATCCAGTACAGTACTGACCCTGAACCACCATCCTGCCCTATATCCAGTACAGACCCTGAACCACCATCCTGCCCTATATCCAGTACAGACCCTGAACCACCATCCTGCCCTATATCCAGTACAGTGCTGACCCCGAACCACCATCCTGCCCTATATCCAGTACTGACCCCGAACCACCATCCTGCCCTATATCCAGTACAGTGCTGACCCTGAACCACCATCCTGCCCTATATCCAGTACAGTACTGACCCTGAACCACCATCCTGCCCTATATCCAGTACAGACCCTGAACCACCATCCTGCCCTATATCCAGTACAGACCCTGAACCACCATCCTGCCCTATATCCAGTACAGTACTGACCCTGAACCACCATCCTGCCCTATATCCAGTACAGACCCTGAACCACCATCCTGCCCTATATCCAGTACAGACCCTGAACCACCATCCTGCCCTACATCCAGTACAGTGCTGACCCCGAACCACCATCCTGCCCTATATCCAGTACAGTGCTGACCCCGAACCACCATCCTGCTCTATATCCAGTACAGTGCTGACCCCGAACCACCATCCTGCCCTATATCCAGTACAGTGCTGACCCCGAACCACCATCCTGCCCTATATCCAGTACAGTGCTGACCCCGAACCACCATCCTGCCCTATATCCAGTACAGACCCTGAACCACCATCCTGCCCTATATCCAGTACAGTGCTGACCCCGAACCACCATCCTGCCCTATATCCAGTACAGACCCTGAACCACCATCCTGCCCTATATCCAGTACAGTGCTGACCCTGAACCACCATCCTGCCCTATATCCAGTACAGTGCTGACCCTGAACCACCATCCTGCCCTATATCCAGTACAGTGCTGACCCCGAACCACCATCCTGCCGTATATCCAGTACAGTGCTGACCCTGAACCACCATCCTGCCGTATATCCAGTACAGTGCTGACCCTGAACCACCATCCTGCCCTATATCCAGTACTGACCCCGAACCACCATCCTGCCCTATATCCAGTACAGTGCTGACCCCGAACCACCATTCTGCCCTATATCCAGTACAGTGCTGACCCTGAACCACCATCCTGCCCTATATCCAGTACAGTGCTGACCCCGAACCACCATCCTGCCCTATATCCAGTACAGTGCTGACCCCGAACCACCATCCTGCCGTATATCCAGTACAGTGCTGACCCTGAACCACCATCCTGCCGTATATCCAGTACAGTGCTGACCCTGAACCACCATCCTGCCCTATATCCAGTACAGACCCTGAACCTCCATCCTGCCCTATATCCAGTACAGTGCTGACCCTGAACCACCATCCTGCCCTATATCCAGTACAGTGCTGACCCTGAACCACCATCCTGCCCTATATCCAGTACAGTGCTGACCCTGAACCACCATCCTGCCCTATATCCAGTACAGTGCTGACCCCGAACCACCATCCTGCCCTATATCCAGTACAGTGCTGACCCTGAACCACCATCCTGCCCTATATCCAGTACAGTGCTGACCCTGAACCACCATTCTGCCCTATATCCAGTACAGTGCTGACCCCGAACCACCATTCTGCCCTATATCCAGTACAGTGCTGACCCTGAACCACCATCCTGCCCTATATCCAGTACAGTGCTGACCCCGAACCACCATTCTGCCCTATATCCAGTACAGTGCTGACCCCGAACCACCATTCTGCCCTATATCCAGTACAGTGCTGACCCTGAACCACCATTCTGCCCTATATCCAGTACAGTGCTGACCCCGAACCACCATTCTGCCCTATATCCAGTACAGTGCTGACCCCGAACCACCATTCTGCCCTATATCCAGTACAGTGCTGACCCTGAACCACCATCCTGCCCTATATCCAGTACAGTACAGACCCTGAACCACCATCCTGCCCTATATCCAGTACAGTGCTGACCCCGAACCACCATCCTGCCCTATATCCAGTACTGACCCCGAACCACCATCCTGCCCTATATCCAGTACAGTGCTGACCCTGAACCACCATCCTGCCTTATATCCAGTACAGTACTGACCCTGAACCACCATCCTGCCCTATATCCAGTACAGACCCTGAACCACCATCCTGCCCTATATCCAGTACAGACCCTGAACCACCATCCTGCCCTATATCCAGTACAGTACTGACCCTGAACCACCATCCTGCCCTATATCCAGTACAGACCCTGAACCACCATCCTGCCCTATATCCAGTACAGACCCTGAACCACCATCCTGCCCTACATCCAGTACAGTGCTGACCCCGAACCACCATCCTGCCCTATATCCAGTACAGTGCTGACCCCGAACCACCATCCTGCTCTATATCCAGTACAGTGCTGACCCCGAACCACCATCCTGCCCTATATCCAGTACAGTGCTGACCCCGAACCACCATCCTGCCCTATATCCAGTACAGTGCTGACCCCGAACCACCATCCTGCCCTATATCCAGTACAGACCCTGAACCACCATCCTGCCCTATATCCAGTACAGTGCTGACCCCGAACCACCATCCTGCCCTATATCCAGTACAGACCCTGAACCACCATCCTGCCCTATATCCAGTACAGTGCTGACCCTGAACCACCATCCTGCCCTATATCCAGTACAGTGCTGACCCTGAACCACCATCCTGCCCTATATCCAGTACAGTGCTGACCCCGAACCACCATCCTGCCGTATATCCAGTACAGTGCTGACCCTGAACCACCATCCTGCCGTATATCCAGTACAGTGCTGACCCCGAACCACCATCCTGCCCTATATCCAGTACAGTGCTGACCCCGAACCACCATCCTGCCGTATATCCAGTACAGTGCTGACCCTGAACCACCATCCTGCCCTATATCCAGTACTGACCCCGAACCACCATCCTGCCCTATATCCAGTACAGTGCTGACCCCGAACCACCATTCTGCCCTATATCCAGTACAGTGCTGACCCTGAACCACCATCCTGCCCTATATCCAGTACAGTGCTGACCCCGAACCACCATCCTGCCCTATATCCAGTACAGTGCTGACCCCGAACCACCATCCTGCCGTATATCCAGTACAGTGCTGACCCTGAACCACCATCCTGCCGTATATCCAGTACAGTGCTGACCCTGAACCACCATCCTGCCCTATATCCAGTACAGACCCTGAACCTCCATCCTGCCCTATATCCAGTACAGTGCTGACCCTGAACCACCATCCTGCCCTATATCCAGTACAGTGCTGACCCTGAACCACCATCCTGCCCTATATCCAGTACAGTGCTGACCCTGAACCACCATCCTGCCCTATATCCAGTACAGTGCTGACCCCGAACCACCATCCTGCCCTATATCCAGTACAGTGCTGACCCTGAACCACCATCCTGCCCTATATCCAGTACAGTGCTGACCCCGAACCACCATTCTGCCCTATATCCAGTACAGTGCTGACCCTGAACCACCATTCTGCCCTATATCCAGTACAGTGCTGACCCCGAACCACCATTCTGCCCTATATCCAGTACAGTGCTGACCCCGAACCACCATTCTGCCCTATATCCAGTACAGTGCTGACCCTGAACCACCATCCTGCCCTATATCCAGTACAGTACAGACCCTGAACCACCATCCTGCCCTATATCCAGTACAGTGCTGACCCCGAACCACCATCCTGCCCTATATCCAGTACTGACCCCGAACCACCATCCTGCCCTATATCCAGTACAGTGCTGACCCTGAACCACCATCCTGCCTTATATCCAGTACAGTACTGACCCTGAACCACCATCCTGCCCTATATCCAGTACAGACCCTGAACCACCATCCTGCCCTATATCCAGTACAGACCCTGAACCACCATCCTGCCCTATATCCAGTACAGTACTGACCCTGAACCACCATCCTGCCCTATATCCAGTACAGACCCTGAACCACCATCCTGCCCTATATCCAGTACAGACCCTGAACCACCATCCTGCCCTACATCCAGTACAGTGCTGACCCCGAACCACCATCCTGCCCTATATCCAGTACAGTGCTGACCCCGAACCACCATCCTGCTCTATATCCAGTACAGTGCTGACCCCGAACCACCATCCTGCCCTATATCCAGTACAGTGCTGACCCCGAACCACCATCCTGCCCTATATCCAGTACAGTGCTGACCCCGAACCACCATCCTGCCCTATATCCAGTACAGACCCTGAACCACCATCCTGCCCTATATCCAGTACAGTGCTGACCCCGAACCACCATCCTGCCCTATATCCAGTACAGACCCTGAACCACCATCCTGCCCTATATCCAGTACAGTGCTGACCCTGAACCACCATCCTGCCCTATATCCAGTACAGTGCTGACCCTGAACCACCATCCTGCCCTATATCCAGTACAGTGCTGACCCCGAACCACCATCCTGCCGTATATCCAGTACAGTGCTGACCCTGAACCACCATCCTGCCGTATATCCAGTACAGTGCTGACCCTGAACCACCATCCTGCCCTATATCCAGTACTGACCCCGAACCACCATCCTGCCCTATATCCAGTACAGTGCTGACCCCGAACCACCATTCTGCCCTATATCCAGTACAGTGCTGACCCTGAACCACCATCCTGCCCTATATCCAGTACAGTGCTGACCCCGAACCACCATCCTGCCCTATATCCAGTACAGTGCTGACCCCGAACCACCATCCTGCCGTATATCCAGTACAGTGCTGACCCTGAACCACCATCCTGCCGTATATCCAGTACAGTGCTGACCCTGAACCACCATCCTGCCCTATATCCAGTACAGACCCTGAACCTCCATCCTGCCCTATATCCAGTACAGTGCTGACCCTGAACCTCCATCCTGCCCTATATCCAGTACAGTGCTGACCCTGAACCACCATCCTGCCCTATATCCAGTACAGTCCTGACCCTGAACCACCATCCTGCCCTATATCCAGTACAGACCCTGAACCACCATCCTGCCCTATATCCAGTACAGTGCTGACCCTGAACCTCCATCCTGCCCTATATCCAGTACAGTGCTGACCCTGAACCACCATCCTGCCCTATATCCAGTACAGACCCTGAACCTCCATCCTGCCCTATATCCAGTACAGTGCTGACCCTGAACCTCCATCCTGCCCTATATCCAGTACAGTGCTGACCCTGAACCTCCATCCTGCCCTATATCCAGTACAGTCCTGACCCTGAACCACCATCCTGCCCTATATCCAGTACAGACCCTGAACCACCATCCTGCCCTATATCCAGTACAGTGCTGACCCCGAACCACCATTCTGCCCTATATCCAGTACAGTGCTGACCCTGAACCACCATCCTGCCCTATATCCAGTACAGTGCTGACCCTGAACCACCATCCTGCCCTATATCCAGTACAGTGCTGACCCTGAACCACCATCCTGCCCTATATCCAGTACTGACCCCGAACCACCATCCTGCCCTATATCCAGTACAGTGCTGACCCCGAACCACCATTCTGCCCTATATCCAGTACAGTGCTGACCCCGAACCACCATCCTGCCCTATATCCAGTACAGTGCTGACCCCGAACCACCATCCTGCCCTATATCCAGTACAGTGCTGACCCCGAACCACCATTCTGCCCTATATCCAGTACAGTGCTGACCCCGAACCACCATCCTGCCCTATATCCAGTACAGTGCTGACCCCGGACCACCATCCTGCCCTATATCCAGTACAGTGCTGACCCCGAACCACCATCCTGCTCTATATCCAGTACAGTGCTGACCCTGAACCACCATCCTGCCCTATATCCAGTACAGTGCTGACCCCGGACCATCATCCTGCCCTATATCCAGTACAGTGCTGACCCCGAACCACCATCCTGCCCTATATCCAGTACAGTGCTGACCCCGAACCACCATCCTGCCCTATATCCAGTACAGTGCTGACCCCGGACCACCATCCTGCCCTATATCCAGTACAGTGCTGACCCCGAACCACCATCCTGCTCTATATCCAGTACAGTGCTGACCCCGAACCACCATTCTGCCCTATATCCAGTACAGTGCTGACCCCGGACCACCATCCTGCCCTATATCCAGTACAGTGCTGACCCCGAACCACCATCCTGCCCTATATCCAGCACCCGGGGGGGCAGTGGTCTTTCTCTGAGGTTTTGTCTGTCTTGCTAGTAACATCCACGTTGCGGCCTAGCACTCCCCAAACCCTCGATCTGTCTTGAGATATGGCGCGCGTTCCTGAGGACATCGGCGGATCCCGCACCAGTTGAGCCCGGGGATGCGAGGCCTACTCTGAATCGCGCACCAAACGAGCTAACGCCGCGTTCTCGCTCGGTGACCCTGATCTCCCGGGCACAGCCGCCCCGCAGCACTGATCTACCGCCAGGGTCGTAACCACCGGGTAACGCGAGCGCTATTTCACAAGTCGCCACATGGCGCATGCGCAATGAGCAGAAGTAGAATCCACAGTAGGTTGGAAGAGATCTCGATCAAACATACGACCCGCCTCGTTCTGACGGAAATAGCCGAAAGTGTGTCGTAATCACAGCGTTAATGCGCATGTACACAAAATCCTCGTTAGGTTGGCCGCCTTCCTCCAATCATGTTTCAGAAGACTGGCTAGAGCTCCTGGAATGTGGAGAGGGCGACCCCGTGCGCAACCTACTACAGTATATATAGAGGAGACGTTCCTCTCTGCTCTTCAGATGCGCTCTGTGCGCAAGCGGCGACGAACCTCGAGGAGGGGGATACGCTGCTGCGGCGGCGGCTCTCTGGGAACCTGTGTGTCTGCAGGAGACTGAATTTCCTCCACGTATATCAGGCTAGTCTTGTACTGCCGCCATGCACGGACCGCCGGCCGGTGACAGCGCCTGCCCGCTCCGGATCATTAAGCGGGTCCAGTTCGGTGTGTTGGGCCCGGATGAACTGGTAAGAGCGAGAAGGCGGGTGGGGAGGCGGGGCGCCACCCGGAAGTGCTGCGGCCGCTGCTGGTACTGCATGTTGTGGCTGCCGGCTTCTGTGTGGTGTGGTGTGTCGTGATGTGTTCCTATCAGTATGTCGCGACTGGCCAGTCTTATCGCGATGCGCCCCTACATTCAGTCTGTGACGGGGTCTCTGCTGCTTCCGTCTCTTTCCTTGTGGTTTTCACTGATGTTTGTCGCTCTGGTGTTTGTTCTTATTTATCCTGCTCTGTGATCCGTGCTGGGATTCTCATCAGAAAGAATAATAATAATAATAATAATAATCTGCAGGATTTACTGGAAAATGTCTAACTCCTCCATGAGACAGACACACACACACACACACACACACACACACACACACACACACACACACACACACACACACACACACACACACACACACGAATGATGGCACACCTAAGAATGAAGCAATACCAGCAAGCAAAAAAGAAAAGGGCACACAGCAACAAGTGACAGCAAAAAGTACAGCCAAGAAGCAACGAAGAGTGGTGGTGGTGGGAGACTCACTACTGAGAGGCACCGAAGCAGCCATCTGCAGACCGGACATAACCGCAAGAGAAGTATGCTGCCTTCCAGGTGCGATGATCAAGGATGTGACCGATAGGATACCAAAGCTCTTCAGCTCCAAGGACGTCCACCCATTTCTTCTGATACATGTTGGCACCAATGACACGGCAAGGAAGGACCTACCGACAATCTGCAAGGACTTTGAAGAGTTGGGGAAGAAAGTAAAGGAACTGGATGCACAGGTAGTTTTTTCTTCTATCCTTCCAGTAGACGGGCATGGCACCAGGAGATGGAACAGGATCCTTGATGCAAACAACTGGCTAAGACGATGGTGCAGACAACAAGGATTTGGATTCCTGGACCACGGTGTGAATTACTGGTATGATGGACTCCTCGCCAGAGACGGACTACACCTCAACAAACCTGGGAAACACACATTCGCCAGAAGACTCGCTACACTCATCAGGAGGGCGTTAAACTAGAAGAAGAGGGGACGGGAAGAAAAACATTAGACTCGAACAAAGACGACCCAAGAAAACATACTCAGAAGGGAGGTAAGAACATTTCTAAAACAATCCACAGTGAGGAGATTGGAACAAAACAAAATCCTCTGAACTGCATGCTCGCAAACGCCAGAAGCCTGACAAACAAGATGGAAGAACTAGAAGCAGAAATATCTACAGGTAACTTTGACATAGTGGGAATAACCGAGACATGGTTAGATGAAAGCTATGACTGGGCAGTTAACTTACAGGGTTACAGTCTGTTTAGAAAGGATCGTAAAAATCGGAGAGGAGGAGGGGTTTGTCTCTATGTAAAGTCTTGTCTAAAGTCCACTTTAAGGGAGGATATTAGCGAAGGGAATGAGGATGTCGAGTCCATATGGGTTGAAATTCATGGAGGGAAAAATGGTAACAAAATTCTCATTGGGGTCTGTTACAAACCCCCAAATATAACAGAAAGCATGGAAAGTCTACTTCTAAAGCAGATAGATGAAGCTGCAACCCATAATGAGGTCCTGGTTATGGGGGACTTTAACTACCCGGATATTAACTGGGAAACAGAAACCTGTGAAACCCATAAAGGCAACAGGTTTCTGCTAATAACCAAGAAAAATTATCTTTCACAATTGGTGCAGAATCCAACCAGAGGAGCAGCACTTTTAGACCTAATACTATCTAATAGACCTGACAGAATAACAAATCTGCAGGTGGTTGGGCATTTAGGAAATAGCGACCACAATATTGTGCAGTTTCACCTGTCTTTCACTAGGGGGACTTGTCAGGGAGTCACAAAAACATTGAACTTTAGGAAGGCAAAGTTTGAACAGCTTAGAGATGCCCTTAATCTGGTAGACTGGGACAATATCCTCAGAAATGAGAATACAGATAATAAATGGGAAATGTTTAAGAACATCCTAAATAGGCAGTGTAAGCGGTTTATACCTTGTGGGAATAAAAGGACTAGAAATAGGAAAAACCCAATGTGGCTAAACAAAGAAGTAAGACAGGCAATTAACAGTAAAAAGAAAGCATTTGCACTACTAAAGCAGGATGGCACCATTGAAGCTCTAAAAAACTATAGGGAGAAAAATACTTTATCTAAAAAAATAATTAAAGCTGCCAAAAAGGAAACAGAGAAGCACATTGCTAAGGAGAGTAAAACTAATCCCAAACTGTTCTTCAACTATATCAATAGTAAAAGAATAAAAACTGAAAATGTAGGCCCCTTAAAAAATAGTGAGGAAAGAATGGTTGTAGATGACGAGGAAAAAGCTAACATATTAAACACCTTCTTCTCCACGGTATTCACGGTGGAAAATGAAATGCTAGGTGAAATCCCAAGAAACAATGAAAACCCTATATTAAGGGTCACCAATCTAACCCAAGAAGAGGTGCGAAACCGGCTAAATAAGATTAAAATAGATAAATCTCCGGGTCCGGATGGCATACACCCACGAGTACTAAGAGAACTAAGTAATGTAATAGATAAACCATTATTTCTTATTTTTAGTGACTCTATAGCGACAGGGTCTGTTCCGCAGGACTGGCGCATAGCAAATGTGGTGCCAATATTCAAAAAGGGCTCTAAAAGTGAACCTGGAAATTATAGGCCAGTAAGTCTAACCTCTATTGTTGGTAAAATATTTGAAGGGTTTCTGAGGGATGTTATTCTGGATTATCTCAATGAGAATAACTGTTTAACTCCATATCAGCATGGGTTTATGAGAAATCGCTCCTGTCAAACCAATCTAATCAGTTTTTATGAAGAGGTAAGCTATAGGCTGGACCACGGTGAGTCATTGGACGTGGTATATCTCGATTTTTCCAAAGCGTTTGATACCGTGCCGCACAAGAGGTTGGTACACAAAATGAGAATGCTTGGTCTGGGGGAAAATGTGTGTAAATGGGTTAGTAACTGGCTTAGTGATAGAAAGCAGAGGGTGGTTATAAATGGTATAGTCTCTAACTGGGTCGCTGTGACCAGTGGGGTACCGCAGGGGTCAGTATTGGGACCTGTTCTCTTCAACATATTCATTAATGATCTGGTAGAAGGTTTACACAGTAAAATATCGATATTTGCAGATGATACAAAACTATGTAAAGCAGTTAATACAAGAGAAGATAGTATTCTGCTACAGATGGATTTGGATAAGTTGGAAACTTGGGCTGAAAGGTGGCAGATGAGGTTTAACAATGATAAATGTAAGGTTATACACATGGGAAGAGGGAATCAATATCACCATTACACACTGAACGGGAAACCACTGGGTAAATCTGACAGGGAGAAGGACTTGGGGATCCTAGTTAATGATAAACTTACCTGGAGCAGCCAGTGCCAGGCAGCAGCTGCCAAGGCAAACAGGATCATGGGGTGCATTAAAAGAGGTCTGGATACACATGATGAGAGCATTATACTGCCTCTGTACAAATCCCTAGTTAGACCGCACATGGAGTACTGTGTCCAGTTTTGGGCACCGGTGCTCAGGAAGGATATAATGGAACTAGAGAGAGTACAAAGGAGGGCAACAAAATTAATAAAGGGGATGGGAGAACTACAATACCCAGATAGATTAGCGAAATTAGGATTATTTAGTCTAGAAAAAAGACGACTGAGGGGCGATCTAATAACCATGTATAAGTATATAAGGGGACAATACAAATATCTCGCTGAGGATCTGTTTATACCAAGGAAGGTGACGGGCACAAGGGGGCATTCTTTGCGTCTGGAGGAGAGAAGGTTTTTCCACCAACATAGAAGAGGATTCTTTACTGTTAGGGCAGTGAGAATCTGGAATTGCTTGCCTGAGGAGGTGGTGATGGCGAACTCAGTCGAGGG